>NW_023227001.1:0-784 GCF_002007445.2 Ailuropoda melanoleuca
AAATCTTAAAAAAAAAAAAAAAAAAGTAGGTCCTGGGGAATCTTCCATGTCAATAGGTGAGAGTTTTACGGATCCACTATTGATCATTTAATCATTTTTCTATTGATGGGCATTTCAGTTATTTCTGCTTTTTAAGCTACTGTGGAAAATTCTGTGCTAAACATCAATAGACACAATTTAGTGCGCTTATGCAGATGTTTCTGGAGGATACGTACCTCTAGAAGTGGAAATACTGTGTTGCAAGTTATATACATTTAAAATTTTGATAGCTATTGCAAATCGTCCTTAAAAAAAAAGTTCGTACTGCTTTATCCTCCCTCAGTAGTGTGTGGGAGCATGCCATTTCCCATACCCTTTCTAAGAATCTTTTTAATTTTTGTTCATCTTGGGACAGAAAAATAGCCATAATGTTGTTATGTTTTCCTGATCTCCAGAGAAATTAGGCATCTTTTCATAATATTATTTTTCTGTGAATTGCATGTTTATATCATTTCCCTTTTTTTTATTAAGTGGTTGATCTCTTTGTCATTATTTATGTATTTTTCATTCTTTGTATATTTTATCAGGATTATTAGCCCCCTTTTTTAAAAAAAATTGTGCTTGTCCTATAAATAACTGTGTTTTAAACTTTTCACCATATGGAAGTTTAAAATTTTTACTCTGAAATATGTCACTTGTTTTTATAAGTTTTTTTTTCTTTTTGTAATGGTGGCTCAATGCCAAGAGTTCCTCTATGCTTTTAACATTATATGCTTCTGTGGTGGTTTGGTTTTTTTTTTTTTTT
>NW_023227002.1:0-784 GCF_002007445.2 Ailuropoda melanoleuca
TCTTTTTTTTTTTTTTTTTTTTACCTTTTCTCCACCTTCTTTCCGTCCTCCATCTGTGTGCTTCTCTTGGACCTGCTTCCTCAGATCCCGCCCTGCCCAGCAGTCCTGAGAGCCTATGTCTGCCCCTGTGGTTGCCTAATAGGGGTCTTAGAAAGGGTCCCTGCCTCAGCAGCCCTCCTGTACGGTTCCACTTAAACAGGAAGTATCTTAAACACTTTTTAAAAAAATCTCATTCAGATAATTTACCAGTTACCTATGATTCCTCTTTTCCTTCGGTAGAGAGCAGAAAGCAGCCAGGCTCCATTCCACAGTAGAGAGCGACACAGATGCTGGCAGGCACGCTGTCAGCCCGTGGCCCGCCAGCTGGTGCTCACGATAGGGGAGAAGGCATTGGATGCCTCGCTAACACATTTCCAAGAATGCTCTGGGCAGCCAAAAAAAAAAAAATGCACTTGGGCTTGTTTCTTTCCCTCTGTTACCTTTCTAAGAGATAAAGAGCTTGACATGAACGGGGATATGAATTTTGTAACATGTGGGAGGAGGTTAATGTCAAGGGCTCTAGGAAACCAATGTATACATTAGAGAAAAGGAGAACATTTAGCTTTCTCGATGGCTATGACATGCAGAAGCTGCTCTGATAGAAATTTGAAGGGGTGCAGGCGATGGGAAACCAGACGATGGGCAGAGGATGAGAAGCAGCTGTGAGGGCTCCCGTTGAGTTTGGGATTGTCTTCCTACTATGACTGATCCTGGCATCATTCCCTGGAGATGCAGACATTTCTAA
>NW_023227003.1:0-1770 GCF_002007445.2 Ailuropoda melanoleuca
CCAGGTTTCATCACTCACTGGTTGTGTGACCTTGGTCTTTATTTTCCTCATCTGTATTATTAGTATGCATCAAAGGATTGCATGGCAAACTGATAACTGGAAGTCACACAGTGTACACCTATTGTAAAAGGACTTGAAGTTCCTCCAAAGACTCATAATGGCTTCTTCCTTTTTCTTTTTTTTAAGATTTTATTTATTTATTTATTTATTTATTTATTTATTTATTTGAGAGAACGAGAAGAAAAACCCCTCAAGCTGAGTCTGTGCTGAGCCTGGAGTCAAACACGGGGCTTGATCCCAAGACCCCAAGATCATGACCCGAGCTGAAATCAAGAGTCAGACATCTAACCAACTGAGCCACCCAGGTGCCCTTCATAACGGTTTATAATGTCAACATCTGTACAATTTTCCTCACATTTCTATGGCCTTCATGCTCAGGTTGGCCCGACTCCCAGACCTCTGCTCATCCTTACGCAGGTGGAGTACTCCTGAAACATTCTCTAGATTTAACTTCATGTAGATTGCTCTACTATCCCTATGCATCATCCTATAACATTGATCCTCTCTCAGAGAATCTGAAGAAGATACTGGCTTTATTGTCTTCTCAGGTATTTTCCTTTAGGAATCACTGCTTAATCAACAGGGAGGTGGTTAAATGAATTATGCCCATATCCATTTTATGGAATCCTATGTGGCCAATAAAATATGTAGCAAATTTGTATGTGTTGATGTAGCAAGGTATCTATGATACATCGTAAACTGAAACAGGCGAGAAACAGGACAGTCAGACAAGTACCATGTCCACTAATAGGTAAGATATGCGAGAGCGAGACCAAGCCCGTCTTATGTATCTGCAGCGTCTAGTGGACATACAGCAGATACTTGTAAATATTTGTGGACTGAATGTTAGAGCACAGGAAATAACCTGGAAGAACACACATCATATTGTTACCAGGATTACCCTTCTCTGGAGGAGCACTTTTTGTTCACCACAATTCTGATGTTCCAAGTTTTTTTAAAATGCGTTTAATGTTTTATGCTTTCTGGCACCTAAGGTGCTTGGCCCTCCAGGAGGCAGCACCTGTGTCTCTTTGTTGCTATGGTGACTTCAGGCTACTAGAAACAGCTTTGCTTGTGGCCTGCAGAGCCAGATGTGGCTGGTCATTCGTGTTCCTGTCCTCACCCAGCTTTTAACAAATAACTGACAGAAGGAGTAGACAGCCTCCCGCAGCCTAGCCCTTGATTGGGCAACTTGAAGGCATGCACTTTGATTCTGTACAGCTCCCCTGTGATTCACTCTAAATGACTTCATTGGCTTCAAGGGACTTTACTTGAAATTGCACTTTCTTTCTGGCCTCCTTCCAGTTCAAGCTCCCCTGGATTGTCTCAGAACAGTTCCCCCTCTGAGTCTGCATCTGGGAACTCAATCTAAGTCACTTGTGTAATTAAAATCCATAAAAACAAGTGGTGTTTATTAGAGGATGAGGCAGATGACCTCCTCACCTCAAACTTGTCACCCTACATAACTTTAAATTAATCAGAAAATGTGTCCAGGCACAGCTCCATAATGTAAGGGGCCCAGGGCAAAATGATAATGTGGGGTCCTTTGTTTGAAAAGCAGGGGGAAAAAGTGATGTTAGCAGTGCTAAAACACAAACGCTTTTCCTTTTTTCCAAAGCCTCTCTCTCAACTTGTCAGAGTATTTTTTTATTTGCTATCGACTATTGTTCTAAGTAAAGAGAAACTAAAATTCGGCATGATTAGCATGAT
>NW_023227004.1:0-784 GCF_002007445.2 Ailuropoda melanoleuca
AAAAAAAAAAAGTCAGAGTATTTATGAGTTAGTCAAGTTTCTTAGAGCATCCTGGAAAAAAAGAAAAGAAAAAGAAAACAAAAGGAATACAAATCAGTTCCCAGTAGAGTATGAGTTGATATGTCATCATCGTCAGTGAAAGAGAGTGAGGCCAAGTGAGTAGTCTCTAAATGAAATTACATGAATGTAGCAAGGGATTGAGGAATTTCCCTCAAAGGAAAAAGAATGTATAGAATGATAGATTTTTTAAAAAACAATCTTTAATCATGGTTCACTGTTTCCTTGTTATCACATTAATAGCTAATGGTTTAAAATGTGGGAAAAAATGCATTTAAACACAAATAACCAAGTGTTCAGTAGGGAAACTATGTTGCTTTGTACATTATTTTCCTCTGTGGTAAAATAGCAAGTAGTAATACCATTAATTTCAGTCCTGTGAGTTTAAATGGATCATGATGTACTATTTATTTTTCTTGTCATTGAGTATGTCAAGCAAGAGGCTAATTAGTTTGAAAATCTCATTTAGAATATCTTCTAATTTATAATCCCTGTGCATGGAAATTGACAGTATTTAGTGAAAGAGAACATAGTACAATACCATTAGAACAAAATTTGTTCTTATATTTATCTTCCTGCAAATGAAAGTAAAGAACTAGAGTCCATTTTGTTTAATTGATATGTTATTAAAAATTGATGATGTTTTCTAAGTCCTAACGATCATATCTAATATTTAACTGAAGCTCTAGGGAAGAAGGTATTTTCTAGAAAGATCTTTTTTTTTTTT
>NW_023227005.1:0-784 GCF_002007445.2 Ailuropoda melanoleuca
AAAAAAAGCACTGTTCCCATAAATGTTTCTTTGGAAAAAGGTCTGACTTCTGAACCTTCTGCGTAATGGAATTCTACATGTGTAATTGTTTAATTTAAGGATTACTTTTGTGGTTCACAAAGCAGTGAATACAGCCTGGTTATATGCCAAAACCAGGCAAATTCAGTTGGCAACGTTCACTGAAGGGATAAAACTAGGTAATTAGTCTGGTAAGGGCCTAAGTGTTCATCGCTGTGATGGAACACTAGTTATATAAATTAAGTAAGTTATACAAATTAAAGGAAAAAAACAGGAATCTTTCAATCTGTTGCCTCCTTTTCATTTCCAGTTAAGTAATAACTTCAGGTAGGTAATATATTCTCATGGCAAAAAATTCATAATGTGGTGTCTACAGTCAAAAGCATGTCCCCTCCTTCACCACTGGATCCCAGTTTCTTATTTCTCCTTAGTTCACAGAGGCAATGGTTTCTTTTGGATACTTTCAGAGATATTTTATACGTAAACAAGAATATAAGTATTCATAACCCCCTTTTTTTTAGTCAAATGGTAGACTATTTTACTCTTGTTATATCTTATTTTTTTACGTAATAGATCTCAGACATCATTTTATTTTTTTTAAGATTTTATTATTTGACAGAGACACAGTCAGAGAGGGAACACAAGCAGAGGGAGAGGGAGAAGCAGGCTTCCTGCTGAGCAGGGAGCCCGACGCAGGCTCGATCCCAGGACCCTGGGATCATGACCTGAGCTGAAGGCAGACGCTTAACGACTGAGCCACCCAGGC
>NW_023227006.1:0-178 GCF_002007445.2 Ailuropoda melanoleuca
AGCCTCCAATGCAATGTTTGCTTCATGGGTAAATCCCATCAAAACTGCTGGTGGCAATGGAACGAAAATGTCTAAATTTTTTCTGTCAGAAAAAACACTGTGCAGTGGCCGTCTTAGCACTATCATCATCCTTCGTGAATAGGGAAACATGAGGGAGAGTGTTCACGGAAGCCTGACG
>NW_023227006.1:606-2680 GCF_002007445.2 Ailuropoda melanoleuca
AAAACTGCTGGTGGCAATGGAACGAAAATGCCTAAATCATTTCTTTCAGAAACAAAACGGTGCAGTGGCCGTGTTAGCACTATCAACATCCTTCTTGAATAGGGAAACATGAGGGAAAGTGTTCACGGAAGACAGAAGAGAGTGCCACATATTGGTCTCTGAGACTCCACACAATCCAGGGAAATATCAACGAACATCATCTCACTTAAATAAGGAGTATAAAAGAAAAAGTTCAAGAATTTCGAGGACTCAGCGCCCTTCTTATTGGTATTAAAGAAGAGCGTCCAGGAAAACACCTNTCCAGGATAACACCTCCAGCTAACATCCGCATTTCCTTGGGACCCAGATTCCCCATTGGGTAAATGTGCCTTGGAAGCATCCAGCACTTAGAACCAAGAAACAAAGTGCGAAGATAAAGCCCTTGAAGTCACATTGGCCTTATAGAACGTGGAACAAAAATCAAGGTGCTTTGTTACCGTGAGTGAAACACGATGAGCACAGCACTGAGAAACAAAATTTGGCCAAACCAGCCTCCAATGCAATGTTTGCTTCATGGGTAAATCCCATTAAAATTGCTGGTGGCAATGGAACGAAAATGCCTAAAATATTTTTGTCAGAAACAACACTGTGCAGTGGCCGTCTTAGCACTATCATCATCCTTAGTAAATACGGAAACATGAGGGAAAGTGTTCACGGAAGACTGACGAGAGTGCCACATAGTGGTCTCTGAGACACCACAAATCCAGGGAAATATCAACGAACATCATCTCACTTAAATAAGGGAGTATAAATGAAAAAGTTCAAGAATTTCGAGGACTCAGCGCCCTTCTTATTGGTATTAAAGAAGAGCGTCCAGGATAACACCTCCAGCGAACATCCTCGTTTCCATGGGACCCAGATTCCCCATTGGGTAAATGTGCCTTGGCAGCATCCAGCATTAGAACAAAAAACAAAGAGCGAAGATAAAGCACTTGTGAAGTCACATCGGCCTTATAGAACGTGGAACAAAAATCAAGGTGCTTTGTTACCGTGAGTGAAACACGATCAGCACAGCACTGAGAAACAAAATTTGGCCAAACCAGCCTCCAATGCAATGTTTGCTTCATGGGTAAATCCCATTAAAACTGCTGGTGGCAATGGA
This sequence comes from Ailuropoda melanoleuca, assembly GCF_002007445.2. Taxonomy (NCBI): domain Eukaryota; kingdom Metazoa; phylum Chordata; class Mammalia; order Carnivora; family Ursidae; genus Ailuropoda; species Ailuropoda melanoleuca. Next base: position 1,748 of record NW_023227006.1, read on the forward strand.
ACGAAAATGCCTAAACCATTTCTGTCAGAAACAACACTGTGCAGTGGCCGTCTTAGCACTATCATCATCCTTCGTGAATAGGGAAACATGAGGGAAAGTGTTCACGGAAGCCTGACGAGAGTGCCACATAGTGGTCTCTGAGACACCACACAATCCAGGGAAATATCAACGAACATCATCTCACTTAAATAAGGGAGTCTAAATGAAAACGTTCAAGAATTTCGAGGACTCAGCGCCCTTCTTATTGGTATTAAAGAAGAGCGTCCAGGATAACACCTCCAGCTAACATCCGCATTTCCTTGGGACCCAGATTCCCCATTGGGTAAATGTGCCTTGGAAGCATCCAGCACTTAGAACCAAGAAACAAAGTGCGAAGATAAAGCCCTTGAAGTCACATTGGCCTTATAGAACGTGGAACAAAAATCAAGGTGCTTTGTTACTCGTGAGTGAAACAAGATGAACACAGCACTGAAAAACAAAATTGGCCAAACCAGCCTCCAATGCAATGTTTGCTTCATAGGTAAATCTTATCAAAACTGCTGGTGGCAATGGAACGAAAATGCCTAAACCATTTCTGTCAGAAACAACACTGTGCAGTGGCCGTCTTAGCACTATCATCATCCTTCGTGAATAGGGAAACATGAGGGAAAGTGTTCACGGAAGCCTGACGAGAGTGCCACATAGTGGTCTCTGAGACACCACACAATCCAGGGAAATATCAACGAACATCATCTCACTTAAATAAGGGAGTCTAAATGAAAACGTTCAAGAATTTCGAGGACTCAGCGCCCTTCTTATTGGTATTAAAGANAATTGGTATTAAAGAAGAGTGTCCAGGATAACACCTCCAGCTAATTCCGCATTTCCTTTACCCCGATTCCCCATTGGGTGAATGTGCCTTGGAAATATCCAGCACATAGAACCAAGAAACAA
>NW_023227007.1:0-2231 GCF_002007445.2 Ailuropoda melanoleuca
TTTGACTACATTTGTTAGCGAGAAAAGTACCTCTCCATCTTTAATGTGCATCCTATCACCCGTGGGAAATGTGGATTCTGGTTCTGATAGGCTGATTCTGCATTTCAAACCAGTGGATCTGAGGAGCTAGGATCCCCAACGGGTCCCAGAAAGGATGGAGATCCCAGGAGACATGTGAGCAGTCTGAGAGCTTGCAAGCCATCAACGACAGCTGAATATGAAAAGAAGTCCATATCTTTTGGACAGAACAAGAACTAAGAGCACATGTGGAGATGCTCATTACTATGCGGTTCGTACCAACCCTATTAGGGAAGGGAACCAATGTAAATCATCTACGGAACTACCCTACTACGTTTATTAAACCAACTCACTTGTGCAAAGTGTCGTTTAATCTAGTGCCTTAACACTGTGTGATGGAGCACCTGGCCGCAAAGCAACATGATGTTCAAGAGCGCACTGCCACCCTGCCAAGGAGAGAGGCTCTAATGACAACGTCCAATCACGATTCCACTTTGAAGGACAGAACCAAGCCTGACGTACTTATAAGGCTTTTTCCAGTTTGCCTGGGAGCTGTTTTTAGTTTATATTCCAGTAAGCAGAGGGTTCCTTTCCGACAGAAAGTAAAATACACGGAGCACTGGACGGGCCCAACACCAATGCATAAATACCTGCCAGTTCCCTTGAATTAACCCATCATTCATCTCGAAGCATCATCTTTCTCCAGAACCATTCTGCTTCGAGAGCCTACTGACAATGCATTGGGAAAGTCTCGGTAAGTAGCTTTCTAATTTACTAGAACCCATGTACAGTAAATCTGGTTTTTGCCCACACGTACATGAAACCTCTTCTCTAGTCCGAGAGCAAAGACTAAGCATAGCCTCGTGCTGATGGGATCCAGAGAGTGAGCACTATTACGGTAAGAGAACAATAAGGCTATAGTAAAAGCGTGTCCCGTGGGTCATAAGGCTTCTGAATTAGTCTCTGCCACCTGGCCTGAGGTCCAGGCTCCTAACTCTCATTTCCAGTCTTCACACTTCAAGTGCATGTGCCATTGGTGCACCGGAGTGCCGAAATGCACACAACGGCCATCACTTGTCCAGCCTTCGCCCATAAAAACTAAAATCTTCCATAAATATTGACCTTCCAGTATTCTTTGTTTGTTTGAGTCCCCGTCTCTTAGGCCTAGTACCTAGGGCAACAAATTTTGATTCAACTCACAAGAAATCATATTCCATAACCAAAATGCTACAAAAGTATATTCTGCCTACATTCTATTGTTTCATTTTTTTTAAATTTCAAAGTCTGTTAATTAACTACGAACAACTAGCATGATGATATTAGAACTTTACTGGAAACATTTGAACCTACACCATTGTCCATTTTATATAAAACAAACTGGAAAAAATTAAATTACTAATTGTTTTTTTTGTTTGTTTTACAAATTTTGAATAAAATAAATTGTATTTTTTTTTTAAAGATTTTATTTATTTATTCAACAGAGATAGAGACAGCCAGCAAGAGAGGGAACACAAGCAGGGGGAGTGGGAGAGGAAGAAGCAGGCTCATAGCGAAGGAGCCTGATGTGGGGCTCGATCCCACAACGCCAGGATCACGCCCTGAGCCGAAGGCAGACGCTTAACCGCTGTGCCACCCAGGCGCCCCTGAATAAAATAAATTGTAAAAAAAATAATTCTAGGAGAACCTTCATGAACTTTGTGAAGATAAATAGTGCTTCAGTGAGAGCGCTATCTGGCTTACGATCCCCAAGTCCTATGGATTCCATGCCAAATACAGCAATTTCAAATCCATCAATTTCGCACCATGCCAGCTCCTGTCACATCTCAGTTATTATCTTCAAAACCTAGGGAATAGTGTTCCACACTGCAAATTTCCTTCTAATGGTGCTTCACCTCAAGGTCACCCCATCAACCTGACTGTAATGTTTCCTGGCTTAAAATCTTTTAATGGCTTCCCATTGCTCTAAGGAAAAAGACCAAAAAACCCCTCTAGTCTACAAGGCCCTGCACTGCTTAGATGAGTACCAGCCTGACGTCCAACAAACCTACCTACCTACCTACCTACCTTCCTTCCTCCCTATGCTCCTACAGGAGTTTGCACATGCTATTAAACCCTTTCTCCCTCCTCTACTTAAGACAGATTAACCATGAAGAGATTGAAGCAGTGATCAAAAACCTCCCAAAAAACAAGAGTTCAGGGCCTGATGGATTCCC
>NW_023227007.1:2471-2544 GCF_002007445.2 Ailuropoda melanoleuca
TGGTATTACCTTGAACCCCAAACCAGGCAAAGACCCCATCAAAAAGGAGAATTACAGACCGATTTCCCTAATG
>NW_023227008.1:0-784 GCF_002007445.2 Ailuropoda melanoleuca
AAAAAAAGGTTTACAAGGTGCATGAAAAACATTACACAGATATGACAGTTTCTGCCAATACTAGAATACTAAAATTAAGTCAAAACATAAGATTACTGAATGCCCATATGGGTGGGTCTGCTGGAGTTACATTTTTTAAAAGGAATATGAAAAGCATTTACTTATATATCCACACAATCTTTATATAGTTACTGGGGACATGGAATTTTTACGCACTGAAGTCGGTGTTCTGTCGGAGTACAAGGAAGAAACCCATCACATAGATAACCAAAGCATGAAAGGATAAATGTAGAATATAATATGATTAGAAAAGAAATTTCTTATTACAGTAAAATGAACTAGATTAGATATAGAAAAAAGGGTAGCAGATAGAATTGAAGACTAAACAAATGCCATTTATACAGTAGTTTAAGGCCGAATAAAAGGTGAAACTAATAATGCTTTTATAATCACATAAATCAAGGTCTGAGTCTGTTATCTTTCAGCTGTGTAACTTCAGACAAATCTTTTAATATTTTGGTACTTCTAAACCTTGATCTGTTCTGGTTAAGCTCTATGCTAATTTCTAACTGATATTTCATAATCCACAAACCCAGAAAAGAAGTCACTGTCAGTGCTTACATAGAGGAATTAATACAATTAAATTGCTAAAGTAGATAATATAACTTGGAAGTCATTCATGAAATGTCTTCGCATGAAGTGATATAGTTGAAAGGAATCTGCAACGGGCTAGGTAAAAAACAAAAATTTTCTGCTCTGTTTTTGATACTTAAAATAGGAGTAC
>NW_023227009.1:0-784 GCF_002007445.2 Ailuropoda melanoleuca
AAAAATTTAATTCAGTGACAAAGGAGTGAATGTATAATTTAATTTGGCTTATATGAGTAATAATTATAATTATTTGTATAATCTGCTTACCATTTTAAAATGCTGACATGCCATGCTACTTAAAAGTATGTATTAATGTCTTTTTTTTTTCTTTTTTCAAGATTTTATTTAAATTCAAGTTAGTTCTAGTTTCAGGGGTAGAATTTGGTGATCATCAGTTGCATATAACACAATACCCAGTGCTCATTCCATCAAGTGCTCTCCTTAATGCCCATCACCCAGTTACCCATCCCCCCACCCTATCCCCTCCAGCAACCCTCAGCATGTTCCCTCTGGTTAAGAGTCTCTTATGATTTGCCTCTCTCTCTGTTTTTCTTATTTTATTCTTCCTTCCCTTCCCTTGTGTTCATCTGCTTTGTTTCTTAAATTTCACATATGAGCGAAATCATATGGTGTCTTTCTCTGACCAGCTTGTTTCGCTTTAACAACCTCTAGTTCCATCCACATCATTGCAAATGGCAGGATTTCATTCTTTTAGATAGCTGTGTAATATTCCATTGTGTATATATACCACATCTTCTTTATCCATTCATCTGTCAATGGACATCTTTTCATATTTTGACTATTGTGGGCATTGCTGCTATAAACATTGGGGTACATGATCACTGTGATCACTTGGAATCACTATGTTTATACCCTCTCGATAAATCCCTAGTAGTGCAATTGCTGGGTCATACGGTAGTTCTATTTTTAACTTTTTGAGGAACCTCCATACTGTTTTCCA
>NW_023227010.1:0-784 GCF_002007445.2 Ailuropoda melanoleuca
TCTCCTTCTATCTCTTACAGGAGGAAGAATGAGTTTTGTTTTCACTTTACATCTGATTTGTAAGAAATAAAAAATCCCTTTCTCACCTCACAGTGTGAGCTCCAAATTGGTTATGATTACAGCCCAACCCTTGAGCATCTGTGCTGAATGATACAAGGCCCATGGTTCCAGCCTTGCGCATCTCTTGCCACATTTCCATCTTACTAAAACCACCAAGTTTCCTTTCGTTCATCCCACTCACTGTCACACAGTGTGTTCCTCCTTGGTGGTCTGCCACAGTCTACAGGAATAGAAAAACTGCTGTCTGGCTAAGGCAGGAAGGGTTTCTGTTGCCCCATATCATGACCAATCAGACAGGGCCTGTTTTTAGGAAAGGTGGTGGATTTAATGGGGTGGTCCAGGAAATTAGTGAAATTGCTCAGAAAGTGGGTTTTGCTCTATAATGTCTGAACTAAAGCTACTGCTTTCGTTTCTTATAATTGTAAAACCATCCTTGGTGGCACCACGGCACCCCTAATGCTCTGCCTGCCAACCAGCCTGATAATGCTATTGGTCTTTTACCCCCTAGTGATGTTCTCGAAAACCCCGGGGGTCCTTGTCCTTATGCCTGCTCTTTTAAGCCTTTTTGGTTCCTGACTTTGGCTTTTTGTCCTAGTCATGACCCTGCTCCTGCTTTTAGGTCTTACTGTTCATGCAGATTATACTTCCCTGCTCCAACACTGGTTTCCTCCTCAAGGAATTAGGTGAAATTGAGCCAGACCCAGCTCAGATGCACTTAACATAT
>NW_023227011.1:0-784 GCF_002007445.2 Ailuropoda melanoleuca
AATACTTAACATATGCCTATATAGTAAATAGCTTAGAATACGTATATTTATAGGGAATATAATTGTGCTATTCAAATGCTATTAAATGCAATAGCTAAGTGTCTCAGATGTCCATAAATTCACTATAAAAATGAATCCCTTTTAATCAAATGTTTGCGTTGTTTGCTCATTCCTCAAGCCCATACTCAGCTCAATTGTATCATCATTCTTTTGATTATTTGCTGATTATTTCCAGACTAAGTCTTGGAAATACAAAATTAGACCAGTGCCTTCTCACCAGATCTCACAAACAATATTAGTGAATGTCTCCTACCTGTCAACACATTGTTCAGATGCTATGGGGCCACAGATGGATTCAAAGTCTAGTAAGTAAAATGGGCAGAATAAGAAATACTGTAGGTGTGAATATAAGGCTCATTTTTCTAAAAATAAATACTCAAAAGAAAGATTCTCTTTATATTTGAGTCTTTATAGAGTATCTCATATTACTAGAGTTCTTGCCTTTTCTTTGTTATGAATAATGAGATAATTTAACACCTTAAATGTTATTTCAATACTGTGTACATTTTTACCATAATACAAGTCTGAGATATCTTTTGCATTTTACATTTGTAAGATATGGCTTGGTTGTTACTCTGTGATTTCTAAGCTTCTGAAGTCCAAAGTTTAGTAAAGTAAGTTCTGTGATTTCATGTATAATAAATGCTCATCTGAGAATTTCTCTTTTAAAGAATTTTTTAATACTAAATTAAAGATCTGGAGTTCTTGAAGACTTTTTTTTTTT
>NW_023227012.1:0-784 GCF_002007445.2 Ailuropoda melanoleuca
CCCTCTGCTTGTGTTCCCTCTCTCGCTGGCTGTCTCTGTCAAATAAATAAATAAAATCTTTAAAAAAATAATTATGTACTCATATAGTTTAAAAAGTGAAATTATCCTGTAATTCTTAGTAAAAAACATAAAAGTCAGCCCCCTGCCTGGTTCCACCCACTCAAATCCCACTTCCTATAGCAGCCATTTTCAAGTCTCTTAGCTATTTCTTTTTTGCTACTATTTCTTTAAATAATATGAATTCCCTTTGACAGAATCTGTCACAAATTGATTTTTCAGTTTTAGATATAATCTGTTGGTGTCTCACTTTGGAAGATGAGAACTTGGTTCTCATTCACCCACCCTGATGACCCAAAAAAGTTATATCATAATTATAGTTGTGTCAGAATTTAGGGTTTACATTATTATAATAATTAAGAAAATACTACTTAATTGCTAAGTCAGTAAGTAACATGATTACTTTTTCTTCCATTCTGTTTTTCTTCTCCCTGGATTTACAACTGTGCTTTTAAACAACTACACTTTCTATGTAAATACAATTTATTCATAGCTAAATCCTACCTCAGTTACCTAAGCAGTCTTTCAGTGTGTTCAAACACATCAGGTATTCATTTCAATTTATTCTCCTGAAAATCTCTGTCCTAGAGCTTTCTAACCTGTTCCAATCTGGATAGTTTATTCTCTAGAAGTTCTGCAAAGCTGTCTCCTCAGATCTCCCTTCACCTTCAACATGAAGATTCCTTCACTTCTCTCCTTATTAAATTCCCCATTGTCTAGGTCCCAC
>NW_023227013.1:0-784 GCF_002007445.2 Ailuropoda melanoleuca
TAAAATATAAGGGAAAAAAAAGAATGAGACTAAAAAAAAAGACATTTTCAAACCAAAACAACGAAACTAATAAGCATGGAAAGTTTACCAACACCAGATCCTAATTTTCTAGTTAAATTTTTAGAAAGTTACATCAAGGAGAAGGAACATAATCTCAGAACAGAAGTTCCAAGATACAAAATAATGAAAATTACGATAAAAAAGTGGTAAATGTGAGGGTAAATCTAAGTGAATGGTGACTAAATAAAGTCATAATAATTATGCAATTATTACATATGCAATTACAAATGAGGATAAAAATAAAGGTCAATAATAATGTGTTATGAAGGGTGTTAATGGAATTAAGGTGTTTAGATTACTCAAATTTTCCAGGAAGAAGATATAAACATTGATCAATTTTATAACTTGATGCATTTGGTATATCACTGTAATTTGTGGGGCAACAAATAACAGACCAAAAATACACTGGTAATTTTCAAGTGAGTCAATGAAAAAACAAGGAAAAGTAAGGATGTTAATACACACCAGCCCCCAAAAGAAGATAAGAGAGAAACAAATGAGAAAACGGGGAGAAAGTTATAAGGTACAAAATGCACAGGTGTATCCAATCCCATCTATCAAAAATTACATTAATTACATATACTAACTGTGCCACTAAAAAGGCAAAGATTGTTAGACTGGAAAAATAACAAAACCTAACTAAATACTGTCTTTAATAAATTATTTTAAAATATAAGGATACTGAAAGGTTAAAAATATAAAAAAATAAATTAGCATGTAAACA
>NW_023227014.1:0-997 GCF_002007445.2 Ailuropoda melanoleuca
AGCGAGAGAGGGAACACAAGCAGGGGGAATGGGAGAGGAAGAAGCAGGCTCCTAGTGCAGGAGCGTGATGTGGGGCTCGATCCTGGAACACCAGGATCACGCCCTGAGCTGAAGGCAGACGCTTAACGACTGCACCAGCCAGGTGCCCCAGTTTATAATTATTTTTTAAGTTATGAAGGAAATGTTAAATGAAAATAAATTATAATCTTCTAACTTATGAGGGAAATATTCCATGAAAAACTAAAGGATCAGAATGAATGGAACGTCAGAGTTCAGTCACAACGCATATGGGTCTATGTATCCTTGTTCCCATTCATCCCGACTCTGCACCTGCCTATTTGAACATTCCTGGGACAGTTGTCCCACAGCGTCCTGCATTCCAGGGCATTCCTGATTGATCTAAGCCTTCCTAATTATGTTTATGTTCTCAAAGAACAGGAAGTGACCACGTGGTTAACAGGGACAGGCTATGAAAGGAAAACAGGCCCATCTACGAGGTACGGGGTTTTGTGGGTTTGGAAGACACACACGCACTCAGATCTTCAGCAACCCTTCCTGCTCATAGGTGTTCCAGCACTGACCTACCGAAGAACGTTTGCTCCGTACCTTGTTCCTTGTGACCACAGACCACGTTCAACACTTCGCAAAACACCTCACCATTCTACACGTTCATACTGCATATAAATCATAAGAGAGTTGCCAAAGGACTGAATTCTTGACTCTTTCGCATCTGACAAAAATCTGTGGGGAGAGTTTTCCCAGTGTGAGTTTTCTAATGACAATGCTGGGGGAAGGATTTTCCGCTTGGACTTTAAAACTGGCATTTGTCTCCTCAGCATGAGGACTTCTGTGTTCACTAAGGAACAAGGGATCGCTGAAGACTTCCCTTCATTCATTTCACTGGGAGCGTATTATTCACGGTGAATCCTCTCCTGTCCTGCAAGTGTGCCCATGGGTGATGGGATGACCGTGTTTCATCCTTGTGTTTCCTCTACAG
>NW_023227015.1:0-784 GCF_002007445.2 Ailuropoda melanoleuca
TCAATTTATTTAGGTCACCTTCCATTTCTCTAAGCAATTGTTTTAATTTTTAATTTAGTGATCTTGCACTTTCTATGTTGATTTACACCCATGTATAGAGATCCCATGAAATTTTTTAGATGTTATTTTCCAATTGTTGCTAGTGTACAGAAATAGAGCTGGTTTTTATATATTGACCTTATAGTCACTGAACTTGATAAATTTCGTGGTTAATTCTAATTGTTTGTGAATTTGTTTGGATTTTCTATCTCCATAATCATGCTACCTGCAAATGAAGAAAGTTTTATTTCTTTATTTGCAGACTTTATTATCTATTTTCCTTGCCTTGTTTGCCAGCCTTTGTGGCAGGGCCAGCTTCCTGGAAACACTGAGATCTGCTTATTATTACAGGTTGGCGAAGATTGAAAAATGCAAAAGATATAAACAGAATGGTGTCTGGAGACCTGCCTTTTAAGTTAGACCAATGACTAATCTCCTCCTCATAAATGGACTCTGAACAACAGAATCATCTGTCCCATCCCTTCCTCGTGGGGAGGGGGTGGGGGAAGGCCTAGAAATAAGGAAACATAAGTGGAAGCTTCCTGATTTGGGAGAGAGACAGAAGTATTCTTTTACCCACATCACCTGGTTTTGTTCAGTTTTAGCCCATTGGGTTTATAGCTTTACAGTTTACCCAACGTTCTCAGGTCAAGAGATTCGTAAATAATCTTGGAATTCTTGTTTTGACCCACCCTCATTTTGCCATCCCCATTGTGACCATTATTGCCTTTATTATCATTTATTG
>NW_023227016.1:0-784 GCF_002007445.2 Ailuropoda melanoleuca
AAGCCAGTTGAAATCCCCATGGTGTGTGGTGTGATAAAGCCTAAATCCTAGAAGCTTATCATAGAAGCTCAAGAATTTCTCCTACTGAGAAATTTTCCTATATCCTACTTCTTCATAAAAATTATTTTAGTCATACCGTATCACTATTAGGAACAGCATATTTGACCAGACTGCCAGTTTCATTTACAGAATTCTATAGAATTCATTCATTCCACAAACACTGATTAAGCACCTATATTCTGTGCCTGCTGAAGGTTAAAAAATGAATAACACAGTTTCTGGGTTTCAGGGTTTATGTACCTGAGGAGCTAAGCTTACATTCAGAAAATTAGACCTAGGTAAACAGGACTTTCCAACTCTAAAATTCTTGGTGACTTTATAATATTGTAGAATACACATGTTAACTTATAATAAACCTTGTCCTGCTTTTCCTTATTTTTCATTCATTAGTCAATTGGAGGATCCATGACGATTTTTAATTTCTGTAAAACTGGAGTCCAGATAGTTTAGGGAGCATCTGTATTTTACAGACCCCTACCTAAGTCATAGGTACATAGCCTGCATATATCCCAAGCCTCACAAATTACTGAAGGCACATCACACTTAAACTTTCCTGGCTTTGACCTCCTAAACCACAACCAAGCTGTCATAAACTGATGATACCATCTGGTGGTTGGAGCAGGGAACAGCTCTATTTTAATTCAATCTCTCCTCCCTACTTTCTCCCTCTTCTTACCCAATCTGGAGATTGTGCACATGCAGAATATATTCTTTTCTCTCTCAC
>NW_023227017.1:0-784 GCF_002007445.2 Ailuropoda melanoleuca
CTGTATTATCAGGCTCTTGGAGTGCATTACAAGAATTTTCACAAAAATAAGCTACCATCCATTAAAAAGTACAGGTAATTTTCTTGCACCTCTCACAAACATGTGATATTAAATTCATACCTGCTTATATTCTCCCTACTTGTTTAGGGGTTCCTTCGAAAATATGGGGAATTAGAAGTCTTTCCCTGATAATATGGCTAAGGCTCTGCAAACATAATACCTCATGGAAAACATCTGAATTGTTTCTTTACATTTTATGTTCCCTAGGTAAAAACACTAAATGTCCACATAATCCATAATGGGCCTTCATAAATAAAATTACATAACAGTGCTATTACTTAGAATTTTTAATGAGAGACAAACGAGATAGTTATTTAAAATAGGTAGCAAAATGAAAGCGAAAAGCATAAACTTTCATTTTAAAGAAAAGACAGTAGAAACTGAAGAACAGTATCAGAAGATAAAAAGAAAAGATTTGGTTTCTCTTTTCACTAACACATAAGAAAGCAATATGGGACCCAATACATTTTAAGAAGAAATCCTAGTTAGAAAAGCACCTTATTAGCCATCTTTGCCCTCAAAACCATCCAATAAACCAAGTACACAGTAAACAATAAACCAAGTACACAGTAAACAATGGCCCAGTCAAAACCCAGCATTAGAAATCTCCAAATGGTTTTTCCAAAAAATGACAGGACTTTAAGAATTATCCCCACAGGGGCGCCTGGGTGGCTCAGTCGTTAAGCATCTGCCTTTGGCTCAGGGCGTGATCCCAGAGTCCTGG
>NW_023227018.1:0-784 GCF_002007445.2 Ailuropoda melanoleuca
ACCCAGTTATCCCTTCCCCCCCACCCACCACCCCTCCAACCACCCTCAGATTGTTTCCTAGAGTTCAGTGTCTCTTATGGTTTGCCTCCCTCTCAATTTTCATCTTATTTTATTTTTCACCTCCCCTATGTTCATTTGTTTTTTTTTTTCTTAAATTCCACATATGAGAGAAATCATTCACATGCAGTTTTTAAAAGTAATACAAAGAAATTCCATATACCCATTTATCTACTTTCTGCCAAAGGTATAAATTTTAGTACACATATCCCTAGATGGATATGATAAAACTATAATAGAATACTACAACCAGGATAATGCAACTGATACAGTCAAAATCAGAACAAGTCTATCAGTGAGTGAGACTTCATATTGGCCATCTCCTCCTCAAGGTGGCAATCATTAATCTGTTTTCCACTTCCTCATTTTGCCATTTCCATAATGTTATACAAGTAGAATCATAGAGAATGTAACCTTTTGAGATTGGCCTTTTTCATTTACCATAATTCTGTGGAGATTCATTCAAGTTGCTGTGTATATTAGTAGTTTATTCTTTCTTATTGTTGAGTGCTATTAATAGCATGGATGTATCATACTTTATTTTTTATTATTTTTTAAGATTTATTTTTATTGGGGCGCCTGGGTAGTGCAGTCATTAAACGTCTGCCTTCAGCTCAGGGCGTGATCCCGGTGTTCTGGGATCGAGTCCCACATCAGGCTCCTCCGCTAGGAGACTGCTTCTTCCTCTCCCACTCCCCTGCTGTGTTCCCTCTCTTGCTGGCTGTCT
>NW_023227019.1:0-164 GCF_002007445.2 Ailuropoda melanoleuca
GTCTGTGTTCCCTCTCTCGCTGGCTGTCTCTCTCTGTCAAATAAATAAATAAAATCTTAAAAAAAAAAAAACTCCCCCAAAAAAAGAGTCCAGGGCCTGACGGATTCCCTGGGGAATTCTACCAAACATTCAAAGAAGAAATAATACCTATTCTCCTGAAGCTG
>NW_023227019.1:535-735 GCF_002007445.2 Ailuropoda melanoleuca
TTAAAACCCTTCAGAGTGTAGGGATAGAGGGTACATTCCTCAATTTCATAAAAACCCTCTATGAAAAGCCTATAGCAAATATCATTCTCAACTGGAAAAGCTGGAAGACTTTCCCTTAAGAACAGGAACACGACAAGGATGCCCACTCTCGCCACTACTATTCAACATAGTACTAGAAGTCCTTGCAACAGCAATCAGAA
>NW_023227019.1:889-1111 GCF_002007445.2 Ailuropoda melanoleuca
CAATTCAGTAATGTGGCGGGATACAAAATCAATGCTCAGAAATCAGTTGCGTTTCTATACACGAACTATGAGACTGAAAAAAGAGAAATTAGGGAATCCAATCCATTTACAATAGCACCAAAAATCATACCTTATCTCAGAATTAACTTACCCAGAGATGTAAAGGATCTATATTCTAAACTACAAATCACTCTTGAAAGGCATTGAAGAAGACACAAAAAG
>NW_023227020.1:0-784 GCF_002007445.2 Ailuropoda melanoleuca
ACTTATAGGATCTTGGTGGAGGGGAGGGGGTCAGGCTAGGACTGCCTTTTGCCCTTAGCAAAGCATTAACATCTCGAGGCAGCTGAGTTCCTAGAGGAATGTCACCATGCCTGTTTCAAGGATGTGTCAATGGGCTGTAGGTAGTCAGGAAATTTCATTGTGTCTACATACATTCCCTTCTGGAAGCTAGGTCACTGATTGCCCTGTTCGTGTAAACTGCCAAGACATCTGTAAGCTGAAGGAGACTCAAGTCCTGCAAGACTGAGGCATCCATAGGCCAACTGTTTCCTTGTCTCTCAGGGCAGCCAGGAGTGTCCAAGGAATGCTGCATACATTCCAGGGGGGCGGGTTACAGGCTGTCAGCCTCTGCTCTGTCCTCAGCCTGCCCTCGTTTCCTATCAATACTACCTGCTACCACTTACAGGAGGAATTTAAGAGTCAAACTCAGAGAAGCAGAGAGAATGGTGGTGCCCAGGGGTTAAGGGAGGGGAGAATGGAGAGGGAAGGTTTAAGGCTACAAAGTTTCAGTTATGCTAGGTAAATAGTTCCAGGGATCAACCATGCAGTAAAGTGTCCATAGCTAAAAATGCTGCATTATCTACTGAATTTTGCTAAGAGAGTAGATCTTATGTTGTGTTCTTACCACGTACACACAAAATAATGAGGAAAAAGAGTGTGCGAGGGAACTTTGAGAAGTAATGGATGGTTATGACCTTGATGGTGGTGGAGGCACCCTGTATACTTGTCCCGGAAGGAATGGAAGGGAAAGGAAGGGAAGGGAAGG
>NW_023227021.1:0-784 GCF_002007445.2 Ailuropoda melanoleuca
TAGGAAACTTCAACTTCATTTACCATTTTTATCATATTTCATGGAGATTTAAAATTCATAAGACATTCTGTTGTTTTGGAAATCAGTATTCAATCAATATTCATTTGTATTTGCCCTTATATGTGCCCTTTCTGGGGGCTCTTATTCCTTCTCGCAGAACCCCATTTTATGCTGGAAAGTTCTTTTGCCAGAACAACTTCACCTAGTATTTCTTTTGTTACAGATTAGCTAGTGACAATTTGTCTCAATTTTGGTTTTTCTAAGCTTGTGAACTATCCCTCAGTTTTTAATTTACCAAAAACACTATTTCACCTTTGCTTTTGAAAATATTTTCACTGCATATAGATGATTGCTAGGGTGAGAGCTAATTCCTTTCAGCACTTTGCAGATGTAATTCAATTTCCTCTGACTCTCATCACACCCATGGAAAGGTCAGCCATCAGCTTCCTTGTTGCTGCTTTGAAGGAAATGCGATTCGTTTCTCTGCCTGCTTTTATTTTTTGTTATTTTTGATTTCAGTGCTCGTACTGGACTATACCTAGGTATAGTTATCATTATATTCATACTGACTATTTCAGTATATCTTGAATGTATTGTAACTAATTTTTCCAATAATGAAGTATTCTAATTTTGTTAGAATCCTAACAGTTCTGATATTGATTTCACCCTATTCTATGCCCTCTACTTTCGTACTCCTCAACAGTAATGGTTCTTCTATGACACTTCTCTTTTTCAATGTTTATAATCTTTCCCCTATGCAAATATTCAAATATGTTTTATTGTC
>NW_023227022.1:0-784 GCF_002007445.2 Ailuropoda melanoleuca
ATTTCTAAACTATATTTCTTGGTATTAGCTTCCTCTTGATTAAAAGAGGCAATGAGGTTTCAATATGAGAATAAGGTTTTCTATTTTGGTCTCTTGCTAACAAGTTATTACTTTTTAAATGTAATACTAATAAGTGATAGATAAATGCCACCATGAATATTAAGCAGGTGATATAATATGACAATGAATGGAATATCTCTGATTGTATTTTGAGATAAGGCTTGGACTAGGAAGGGACTCTTAAGGTGAGACATAAATGATTAGAAGCAGCTTGCCTTGTACAAATCTCCAGAAGGGCTTTTCAGGGAGATAACTGCCCTAAAGCAGACACATGGTTAGCATCAGGAGGGCAGGAAAAAGCACAAATGTGAAGTAAGGAGGAAAATGGAGATAAGGGTGGAATGGTGGGAGAACCAAAAAGGAAATCCAGTAAAACTTTTTAAAACAAAGTAATAGATCTAGAATGTATTTTCACTGAAATGAACAGGCATTCAAGTGGAAATGATATGAAGTGTGTGTGTGCTGTGTGTGCATTTAAATCTTCTTTGATACTCCGTGGATTGTTGATGGTAGAGGGGCAAGATAAAAAGTAGGAAAAGCAATGTGGATGGTATGGCAGTGTTTAAGGCAAGAAAACATCATGTCTTGGGCTAGTGCTGTCATCATGTAGGTGGTAAGAAGCTACATATCCAGATCTGCTTTCTCACTGGTTTGAGTGTGTGTGTGAAATTATGTCTCTTAAAGAATGACTTACGGGGTATTTCTTTTAAAAATGATGGGGGGG
>NW_023227023.1:0-784 GCF_002007445.2 Ailuropoda melanoleuca
CAAGCACCTTGGCTTACCATTCTCAGTCATCTCCGTTCTGACAAACGTTGCACTTTTCCATTACGAGTTTTCTGTTTCTCAAAGAGAAGCTGCTCTGGCTCCACATCAACTCCTCCCACCCTTTGCCCCACAGAGGTTTATCATATAATTGTTAAAAGCCTTGAATGTAATTAAAATGGTATAGAGGAGGTCTACTGTTCATGCGTAGTGACCGCTACTATTTGAGACCACTCTAACAAAAAAGGGGGGGAGGGGGGATGAATGCTTAAAAAAGAAGTTAAATGTGGCTTTCTAAGTCTCTTTCCAACTGGACTTTGCATATGGTGTTAAATTGGAAAATATGGGAGACAAAAAGACGTCCAAAAGGATGATTTTAACAGGAGAGACTTCCACAAATCCTTTAAGAACTTCATTTCCTGTTTTCCCTTTCCTGGAGACTGCCATTAACTGGGGGTAGGGCCAGAGAAGAAAGGCAAGGGACACTAACCCAGTTCTCTGTTAAAATAACATCCTAGAAGGCTCAATGTTCCTGAAAATATTGAGAAATTCTCATTTTATAATGTATCTTATTTTAGAGCACTGTTTAAGGAAAAAAATTAAACTTACACTGCTCTGAAATTTTATATTTTAATTAAGAACAAATCAAGTTGATAGAAAATAATTCTGATTTTTGTGGCAACTCAATCTCCTAATCTAGAAAAACAATGTAATTCCAAATACTGATGAATAAATAACTAATTTTCTTACAAGTGAAACTGGGCTGCAAACAGAAGTTAGGCAGTAC
>NW_023227024.1:0-784 GCF_002007445.2 Ailuropoda melanoleuca
AACTCAGCTTGAATCCACTCATCTCTCCCTTCCTCCTGCTCCTCCTTCTGTCTTGTACGGTTAATAAAATCACCATCAATATGGTTTCCCAAGCCAGAAACCTGGGAGTCACCTGTGGCCCTGCCTTCTTATCCATCCCACTCTCATTAATGACCAGTCGCTGAATGTGCAGATGCTACCTCTAAGGGCGCTGCCTTATTGAGGCTCTCCTCAATTACTGACCAGTTTGTTTCACTGCATCCTTCACCGATATCCCTGCTGCCAGGCTGGCCCCCATCCAAAGCCCTTAGACTGACTGTTCTGAATGCAAATCACTTGCTGCTTTTCATTCCCATTGCTTTCAGGAAGAGTTCAAATCCCTCAGCTTGGGACCAGAGATTCTTCACAACCTAGTCCTGCCTGTCTCTACAGCCTTATCTTCTGCCACGCCTTGACGTCAGTCTTCCACGCCAGTATACTGACTGATCCCCATCATGCTGTTTATATTTCCATGACTTTATCATTTGGGCTGCTCTGCCTGTTCTGCTATGACATCCCAGAACACACATTTTTCCAGAAGGTTGGTTCACTGAGACTCAATGGTTAAGTAATTTGAAAATTCTAAAAAAGCAGATCTTGAGGTAATATAAATCCATTATTTAGCATCTGCCTCCTGCTCAGGTCATGATCTCAGGGTCCTAGGATCAAGCCCATTTTGGGGCTGCCTACTCAGCAGGGAGTCTGCTTCTCCTTCTTCCTCTACCCGCCCCCCTGCTTGTGCTCTCTCTCTCAAATAAAATCTTTT
>NW_023227025.1:0-796 GCF_002007445.2 Ailuropoda melanoleuca
CGTCTCCCCAGGTTGGGGGCCTCCTGAATAGAGCAACCTTTCCTTTCCAAACAACACTTGTCTCTTCTCTCAAATACTGGCTTTCAAGTGGTGAGCAGCTGAACGTGGATTTCAATAACAATGTCATCATTAACTTCTTTGGCTTGGACTATCAACTCAACTCATGGCTATCTTACCAGGACATGATCAATCATCTTATTTCCTGTTGGAATATCAAGAACCAATAACCTAGTAACCTGTTCAAATATACTGAAGAAGGCTAGCGCTGATGTGTACTAGTTCATACTCGCTCACCAAGGCTGGCTCCACATGTGTCTTCCCAGCTCCACCTCCCAAGAAGTCACACTGGGAGCTTGAAATTGGCCATGATGGGACTGTTTACATCATGGAGTCAGCCAATGTTACAAATCAAGGTTCTCTACCACCCCACCACCTCTCCCAGAGCTGGATGCTAAGCCCACAACCTAATTGCCTGGTGTCGGTTTCTGTTTTACCTGGGACATCTCGATGACAAGAAACAGACACCTGTTAAAATTCGTTCCTATGAAAGGGAGTTTGGTTATAAGGGAGCAGATCTCAGAAAAAGCCATAACCTCACCACGTGTAGCTTTGGAAAACTATCTTGTGAGTTCATGGACCTTCACCTTGGCGTGCAGCCATCAATCTGTGTGGCTAGCAGCGCCTCCCAACCCCCCGCATCTCTGTATTTCTTTTGAATCTTGAGCGAGTGAGCTTGGTCTATGGACAACTCACCCAGCAAGGATTGGGGGACAGCAGGAGAATGGCACAGTACGAA
>NW_023227028.1:0-784 GCF_002007445.2 Ailuropoda melanoleuca
CCCCCCCACATCTCCAGTGCACAGCGGCAACTTGTTTCTAGGAGCAAAACATGGAACGGCAAGAGTTCCCAAGCCTGAAGACTACCTGTCTGAAAGTCAGAATCAGTGCCAATAAAAGAACAACTTCCAAAGCCAGAAACAGGACCTAATATTTTATGCAGATAAATATTCAGTCAATATCTGAAATGGAGAGATGATTAATTAACAAGTGGGATCCTTCTTCCACTGGCTGGTGCCTCCAAGAGGACAGCGGTTTGGACTCCTAAATCCACTTTCTCCACTTATGTCCTGGGCAGCCACACAGTAGTCAATAGACTAGAGAGTAATTTTTTAAGTTAGCATTTCCTGACTCTGTTCAGTTCAGCAAATGCTTACTGTACGAACTACTGGGTGCTGGGACACGATGACGATCCCTGAGCCCTTCCGGGACGTCTTTGGAGATGTAACAGATCTCCACATTACACCATAGTGCAGGCAAGGCTAGGACCGCATAGACCAGTCCTCCAGGGCCTTCTCTTCCCTCTGGTCTCTTTTCCGTAAGCACCGACAGGGCAGGGCCTGCTTTGCTCAGCGCTGTATTGCCAGCAACCCACACGAGGCCCGGCTCATAGCAGAAATGCAATCAATACTCGTTGATTTAGTTTCTCATTCTGTGGAGAAGCCATAGTGAACTTGAGAGCAGAGGGCTCCCACTCCAGCAGAAACTTCAGTTGGGCAGAGAGAAGAACATCATACCCACACAGGGGGCGGGGGGAACACCCCAGAAAGAAGCTGAGAAGCCTCC
>NW_023227029.1:0-784 GCF_002007445.2 Ailuropoda melanoleuca
AGGAATCCTTTCTGACACTTGGACACGGAAAACAAGCATCTCTCTATTTCCTTGTTTTCTGAACAGGTCTGATCAAATGGAGAGTCTACTCCCCATAGCAGAGGATAAATTTCTCTGCTAATTATCTCAGTTATTGAGGGCTCCTTAATATGGGGGTTCTTACTATATCACATGGGGAAAATGAAGGATATGCCTGAGTTTGCAGGGTTGGTTCGGGGAGATAAGTTGCACTGTGTCAAGTAATTCAGTGAAGGGCACTGTTGTCTTCTCCACCCTGAACATTTTGATCTGAACATCTCCTTCACATCAAGGTTCTGCGCATCCCTGGTTAAACGGTGAAGAGATTCTGAGAATGTTTCTAAAAACCTTTTCCATGAGAGAATTTGGTGATTTCACATTGCTATTTTTTCTTGATTCAGTTTTGGTAGTTTGTGTCTTTCTGAGAATTAGTCCAGTTAATCTAAGTTATCTGATTTATTTGTATATACATGTTTATACAATTGCCTTTTTAAAAAGCTGGTGTATAATTGACATATAGCATTATCTTAGTTTTGGCGTAGAGCATGATGATTCAATATTTGTACATGTTACAAAATGACAACCATAAGTCTAGTAACATCGGTCACCATACATAATTACAATTTTTTTTCCTCTGATGAAAGCTTTAAAATTTCTACTTCCTTGACTTTCAAATATGCAATACTGTATTATGAATTATAACGAGCATGCCATACATCATAACCTTGTTATTTATTTATTTTTAACTGGAAGATAATATCGTTGA
>NW_023227030.1:0-667 GCF_002007445.2 Ailuropoda melanoleuca
AGTTTTCACTTTGTATCTTCTGTTCTATTTGCATTTTAAATGATGTTTATATATTATTTTGATAACATTTTTTTCTTATTTAAAGATTTTATTTATTTATTCGACAGAGAGACAGAGACAGCCAGCGAGAGAGGGAACACAAGCAGGGGGAGTGGGAGAGGAAGAAGCAGGCNAGTGGGAGAGGAAGAAGCAGGCTCATAGCAGAAGAGCCTGATGTGGGGCTCGATCCCACAACGCCGGGATCACGCCCTGAGCCGAAGGCAGACACTTAACCGCTGTGCCACCCAGGCGCCCCTATTTTGATAACATTTTAAAGACTAGTTTAATTTCTAAGAGAAAATGAGCTAACATTTAAGGGCTATAATGTCCCAGGTACTTATTCGGAAGTTTACAAAGGAGACAATGTTGTGGGCCTAAGAGTGTAAGTTATGAGCTCCCTCCAGTACACTCTGGAACCATCCAGAATGTACTGGATGCTGTCTCACCTACTTGAGCTGCACTGTCTGCTTCAACGAAATGGGAAGAATAATACCTAATAGAGCTGACTTGAATATGAAATAATTTAACCTCTATCAAATACTTGGAATAGTCCTGGGACTCTCAATGTTACCTACTAGTAGGATTATCTCACTTTAAAAAAAGAAAATAATAATAATAATTAAGGTCC
>NW_023227031.1:0-784 GCF_002007445.2 Ailuropoda melanoleuca
GGACCTGGAGGTAGGAGGGTGAAGTGTAGACGCAGAGAGGTTAGTGCATTCATTCACCCAAAGCCCGGGCCTTCCCAGGTGGCCTCGAGCATGCGGCTGCTTTCCTCAGACAAGGGTGAAATAATACATTTTGAACGGTAGGAGATACAGAAAGCAAAAGAATAAGAACCAAAGAGCTAGTTTTAACCATGTGAAAATAGCAAGTGAGTTCAAGGAACATAAGAGAACAATTCCTCTTACAGAGAAATATTCAAGGAGTCAAAATAAAGTGGATGAACATTGAATATTACCTCTGTTAAAAATCTCTCGGCTAACAATTGTTTAGACTTATTTCAAAATAGGTCTTCCTTTGATGATAAAAAGAATACGAACCCAATTAACAAACTGCTTAACTGATGACTAACAATTCACATGGAAAACACAGAAAATTGATATTTCTAATATCAATGAAAAAAATTACAAAAAAAGTTTGCAAGTTAATTTTGGTATGTCTTAAAACACACAGAAGATGCTATATTTCTTAATACTGCCTCACAGTGGCTCACTTTATTTGAAACACAATAGAAAATCTTAAAATCTGAGTTTAAATTACTACAAAGGAAAATCTGTGTAAATTTTTATTTATCTAGATATGTGTGTACCACATGCTAAATATTTAACTATTTACATTGAAGAAATTACATTCAACATCTCCCTAAATTATACTCAAAGAAAAACGTATGTTGATCACCTTTCCAAGTCAAATTATTATGATACAAAGACCATTAGTCCATTATTCTGTGGC
>NW_023227032.1:0-784 GCF_002007445.2 Ailuropoda melanoleuca
CAAAAAAAAAAAAAAAAAAAAAAAAAAAAACAAAAACAAAAACAAAAACATTTACCCTTTGCCACACCCTTGGAAATCCTGATTCACTGGTCCGAGGTGGTGCCCCTGGCAGCAATAGTTTGTAAAACTTCTTAGGTAATTTAATATGCCACCAAGATTCAGACTCACTGCTCTGGTCTAACTTAGAGGGAAGAAAATATACTTAGAATGAACACAAGTCTTGGTATGTCCATGATGATTCAGTTTTTGTCTTTTGTCCTATAATATTATGACAAAACTTTTGATTATCAAATGTGTCCTGATCTTGGAGTAAGCAACAATTAATTTAAATTTAAAGAAACCATTAAAATTGTGAAAAAGCCAGCCACAGAGTGGAAAAATACAAGTACATATATCCAGTGCATAATTTGTGAATGGTGAATACATAAAGAACTCCCAACAAATCAGTAAGGAAAAAAAGACAACTCACTAGGAGCAAAAGACTTGAACAAGTGCTTTATAAAAGAAGCTATGAAAATAGATGATCAAAGTATTGTCATAGAAATACAAATTTGAACCAAAATAACCTATCAATACAAGCCAGTCACCTCAGACTGATGATACCAAGTATTGTTGGGATGTGGAGAGGTAGAAAGCTCTTGCCTTGCAAGTGGAAGAGTAAACTGATGGCACCACTTTGTTGCAGGTGCTTACCAAAGTTCAACACATGTGTATGAAGACCTGTGATGAATGTTTCTACACCTTGATATATAACCTAATAATAATAATAATAATAATAATAATA
>NW_023227033.1:0-784 GCF_002007445.2 Ailuropoda melanoleuca
TCCTGTTGAGAGCACAGCAAGGCCAGAGGACAGGGCTATACTAGCCAGAGAGTAAAGGATGACCTGCCAAAAATAAGTGTGAATAGAATGAAGCTTATAGCCAGTAAATGAGCTAAACACAGCTCAATATTGTTCTAAGGAAACTAATACAAACTCTCTGCAACTTAATATCTACAATTTTCAAGAAGCCATAGAAAATGACTATACCAAGAGTTGGAATTATAAGGTAACACCTTCTAAACAGTTATTATTGGGGCAGCTGGGTGGCTCATTAGGTTAAGCATCTGACTCTTGGTTTTGGCTCAGGTCATGATCTCAGGCTTGTGAGATTGAGCCCTGAGTCAGGCTTCACACTGGGCATGGAGCCTGCTTAAGAATATCTCTGTCTCTCTCCCTCTGCCCCTCCCCACACCCCTGCTCTTTATATCTAAAAAAATATTAAATAAACAAATAAAATAAAACAATTATCATCAATATAGTCAAGGTTTAAGGGAAAGGAGATAAAAAAATGATAGATAAGGACTCAGCACAGAAATTCACATTTAGAAAAAGAACCAATGAAAATTCTGCATCAGCAAACCACAATATCTGAATTGAAATTCTTTTCTGACAGACTTAACACCAAATTAGATAGTACAGAATACAGATTAGTGAGATTTGAGATGGGGTAGCAAAAACTGAAACAGAGAGAGAAAAATGTCTGGAAAAGTGAGTGACACATGGTCTAACATATTTCTTATTGGAATGCCAGAAAGAAAGGAGAAGAAATTGGGATAGAAAAAAA
>NW_023227034.1:0-784 GCF_002007445.2 Ailuropoda melanoleuca
CAATCGAGATTAAGCGTTTGGAATAGTTCTGAGCACAGTGCTAGACACGTATATATTTGTGGAAAAAATAGAGAACTGTAGTCATTAAAAAGGACTGGGAAATCAAGATGTTTTTGCCTTTGTACAGTTAACATGAGCGAGTCTAAGATCCTTCACAAATAGGAATGAAATATTTTCTAGACTTCTTTATAAAATAATTCCAAATGTTTTCACACAAGTAATTAGAACTGTGGTTTAAATATAAAGATCTGGTTCTGTTTGTGGACTATTTGTTACCAAATCTGAACCAACTCATTGATTAAAAGGACGGCAAATAAATCCGTATTTAAGAAATGGTTGTAGAGGTGCCAGTAAAGGGGTTTGCCGAGCAAGAGCAAGGGCTTGATTCTCATTGCAGAAGCAGGCTTCTGTTTTTATAACTGAGTTTGAGGCCAGGTCCTGAAAGCCCATTTCAAATAAGGACTGTGTTATTAGATGACTCCTTGATAGAAACTCTATGTGAGACTTTGGGTCACAATTGGACAGGTCTGCATTTTGACAGGTAACATATGATTCAACTAAAGATAGTCCTGACTCAGAAAACTAGAAATACACTTTCGTTTTGTGCTGTCTGTAACAAAACTAATTTGATAAGGGAATCGGGGGACACTGCACGGACGTCATTTCACTTATTTTAACAATCCCTTTTTGTCTAGTCTTTTGAAGATCTAATGTCTGAAAACTTTTTCTTTGTTGCCAATTTTTCATAGCGACTCTTAATTAACAGTCAGAGATTTTTTTTTTT
>NW_023227036.1:0-1659 GCF_002007445.2 Ailuropoda melanoleuca
TTTATTTAGCTAATAAATCTCCTTGCCCTACAGTAGAAAATTAAGTTCTCTTTCCCTCATCTACCTCTCTAAGAGCGAGATGATCAAGAACCAAATCTAGCTTTTATACAACAAAGATCCTGAAAAGCAAAGGAAGGTGTTTGGAAAACCCATACTGTAGAGAGGTTACAAGTTCAGCTTTAGATTCAAGCAGACTTAGGTTCAACTTTGGGCTTTGCCATTTACTACCTGTGTGATTGGGATAGTCACTACCCCTGTCTACTTCAGTTCTCCTATGTAAAATAGGGTTATTCAGACACATCACGAAGTGTTAAGAGGATTCATGGGGTCATGTATAGACAGATAAAGTATGTGGCATGTCGTGCTCAGTATTATATGTTTGCTGCTGGGGTGGGGATTGTGGTTATTGACATAGCCCCTCCCCACCACATTCAACACCAGTTCAAAGAGGCATCACGTCTCACCCCTTTCTCCCTTACCATAGTCCCATTCACAAAGCACATGTTCAATATTGGAATTGAGTAGAAAGCACTATGGGCACAGTTAATTAAGTCATTCAACAAGTATCTATTAGGCACTTACTAGGTGTCACAGAATACCTAGAACTCAGGAGATAAAACTGTGAAGAAAACCCATCAACTCCCTGAGGAGTTACATTCTAGTGGTGAAAGGCAAACAAGTAAACTAACCGGTGATAATTTCAGATGACGACACAGCAATAGGAGCTATTACACATCGAAGAGAATTAGGGAGTGGAGAATGACACAGGGGTGACCTAGTATAGAATCATTAACTCTGAGAATTAAAACCCAGGGTCAGGCACAAGCTTTAATATTTGAAGCACAGGAAAGAAGCCAGTATTGGCAAAAACCCAGTGAGTACTTGGAGACTATATAGCATGGGGGTTTAGGAGCCTAAAATCAAAGACAGAAGCTAGGGTAAATATTTTTAATTTTATTCTATATTTTATTTTAATTTTATAGGAAAGCATCAGAATGTGTTAAATAGCTTCTCAGAAAAGAGACCTGTTGGTCTCTAGCAGGCAGCAACCAGATCAATGATGATGTGATAGAGCAAATGGAGCTATTCTAGCTCCTGCGTAATTGTTTCCTGCTCATATAACACTTAAGATTGTCAAACTGACCAACTTCTGTGGTTGATGTTCAGAGCTATATCCATGGAATGTGTTTCCTCAATGAGAAAAAAAAATTCAGGACTTGCCTCTAACTCCAGAGAGTAGAAAATTAGGCCAAACCTATCAGTTTACTCAATGGGGAAAGGCTTTAAAGATTTAAGGTAGTGAGGTGGGCTATCTTGCTTTGAATCCTAAATGTCTTCTCAATCAAAAAAGGTAGAAAATCTTATCCTTGACGGTCAAAGACCATTTAGCCTTGTATTAGAATTCAAACACCACAGTTACGAGGGTTCATACTCATCTCTAGGAGGTAAAATTGTATAAGGATTAATCTAAACCTCAAGNGTAAACCTCAAGAACCCAGAAAATCAACCTTCCTGGGAAAGGGAGAGTGCCACATTAGTACTGTGTCCTTCCATGTCTCAGCTGGAAAACAAACCACTCTAGGTATCACAGAGGGAATTTAATACAGGAAATGGAAAAATGTGGGAAGAGCAGAGAGAAAAGCAAACAGGTGTAGTCAA
>NW_023227037.1:0-784 GCF_002007445.2 Ailuropoda melanoleuca
TTTCTTTTCTTTTCTTTTCTTTTCTTTTCTCTTTTCTCTTTTTGTTCAAAGATTTTATTTATTTATTAGAGGGAAAGAGTGAATGAGAGAGAGAGGGAGAGAGAATCCCAAGCAGACCCGCCGCTGAGTGCAGAGCCTGACATGGGCCTGGATCTCACGACCCTGAGGTCAGGCCTGAGCCGAAATCGAGAGGCAGTCGCTTCACCGACTGGGCCGCCCAGGTTGGGTTTGGCCTGTTCTGAAGCTTCCGGTAGATGGACTCACACCGCTGGCACCTGCCTGTCTCTGGCTCTTTCACTCAGTGTGAGGTTTGAGTTCGACTCCCGGAGTTCATTCACTTTCATCTGCTGACTGGTGCAGAGTCAGCACCTCTCAAAGTCCGTGTTTATGTTTCTCCTGCTGATGCACATTTGGGCAGCTTCCGGGTTTGTTTTTTTAAGATTATTGATTTATTTATTTGACAGAGAGAGAGAACACAAGCAGGGGGAGCAGCACAGAGGGAGAAGCAGACCCCCCCGCCCCGAGCAGGGAGCCTGACGTGGAGCTCATTCCCAGGACCCCGGGATCATGACATGAGCCGAAGGCCGATGCGTCACCGACACAGCCCCCAGGCGCCACTCTCTCCAGTTTTGACTACTATGAATGAAGCCACGGTAAGCACCCTTGTGCAAGTGTTTTGGGGGACCTATGTTTTCCTTTCTTTTGGGTAAACACCCGGGAGTCAGTGGCTGGGTCACAGGGTGGGTGTAGGGTTACGATGTAGGAAGCTGTCTCTGCGTTTCCC
>NW_023227039.1:0-784 GCF_002007445.2 Ailuropoda melanoleuca
CTTCTTTGTTGCCATATGCAACTCTTACATAACAGACCCACTGACCTCTCAGTGGTACTAGGGGAGAGCCAGATCTGCCTGCAGAAAATGGGGTTGTCATTTGGAATAGCTGGGATGGATCTAGGGGTAAAAATTCACACAGATGTCCCCATCTGGTATCCATTCAAATGACTATGTTTTTTCTTTTTAAATAAATGTATTGGCAGAATCTATGACTCTAATTGTGAAAGTAATACATATTCATTGTCAAAAATCTGGAAAACATAACAAAATATATTAAAAAGAAAACAGCCCTTTAGAATCCCACCACCCAGAGGTAAGCATGGTTAATACTGTGGTATAGCTCTTTCCAGTCAATTTCTTTTTCATGAATATGCAGCAGTGTCCCTGATGAGACAGAATTTAAAATTTTTTGTTAGCAAGAAAATCTGCAAGTTAAAAGTTGCCAGCCACTTCCATGTTTAACAAGTCATCTTGGGACACATTTTTGTTCTGGAAACAATCACATGGGCAGTTTCTTTCAGTTTTGCAGATGTAAGGCAGAGGCGCCCATCACAAGGCAACAATGTTCTTTGTCATGGAACATGTTTCTTGACAAAGGCTGCCCATCTCACCCTGCTGGTACTAAAGCCAAATGTCACTGGAAAGTAGGTGAGCCAATCTGAGAGGGAGCCTAGAAGCTTCCTAGGAGAAAAGAAGTCAAGACCCCAACTACTTCTTGGCTTTGCTAGTTTTCAACATCTCTGGTGAGTTCCGTTAGTCCTATATAGGAGCCCAGATTACC
>NW_023227040.1:0-784 GCF_002007445.2 Ailuropoda melanoleuca
CGCACAGTAGTCCCAAAGCAAGGCAGTCTGTTGGAGTCCTTCACATGCTAGGACCTTCTGTCTCCTGTATATTGATTGTTTCCTGACTAGCTCCCCTCAGGGCTATAATTAATTTTTAGCATACTTATCATTATTTGAGTGCTTGCTATAAGCAAAGCACTGTTCTAAGAACTTTAGGTTCATTAATTTCTTACAACAGCCTATAAGGAAGATACTATTAGCCCCATTTTTTAACAGCTTTAGTGGAATATAACTCACATACCACATAATTCACTCATTTAAAGTATACGATTCAATGGTTTATAGTATATTCACAGATGTGTGTGACCATAATCAGTTTTAGAATATATTTGTCACATGAAAAAGAAAGAGTAACCTTCAGCTGTCGCTCCCCATCTGCCGCGCAACTACCAGCCACAACTGTAAGCAACCACTAATCTATCTTCTATCCATAAATTTCCCTATTCTGGATCTTCATAAGAGTGGAAGAATAGATGTGGTCTTTTGTGACTGGCTTCTTTCACTTACCATGATGTCTTCAAGGTTCATCCATGTTGTGACATGTATCAGTACATTTCATTCTTTTTTGTGGTCAAATAATACTTCATACTGATAAATTATATTTTGTCCATCTATCCACTGATGGACATTCAAGTTGTTTCCACCTTTTGGCTATTAAGAATAACGTAGATATAAATATTTGTGTACAAGTTTCTGTGTTGACATACATTTTCAGTTCTCTTGGATTATATGTATACACACACACACACACACACACACACAC
>NW_023227041.1:0-784 GCF_002007445.2 Ailuropoda melanoleuca
TCTAATTATTTTTACCCATATGATATCAGGTGAACTTCACGATTAATAAACAGCTTTGTAATGGCATTTAAAATTTTACCCTGCCGCTCTCCCCAACACCCAGCTCTACCTATTCCTCAAAGCTTGCTTCCCATCTTGGAAATTACAGTAAGCTATATTGATCTGGAAGATCACATATGGGTACCTACTCTTTTTTAAATCTATGCAAAGTATGACTATGGAATTATTTTAATGATTTCTTATGATTTACCATGGGTAATAAACAGGAGGGACAATTTCAGTTTGCAGACATATTTCATTTGCGCAAATCTATGCCTTAATCATTTTATTAAATTTGAAATCAAAATTGTCCACTTGTTCCCTAAAATCTTTTTCTTTCAACTATACTATCAGAAAATAACTATGCCTAATTTTATACTTGAATGCTTATTTTAGTTCAACTACATTTTTCTTATTTTTACATCTTTAGCAAAGCAATGTTTGTTGTTAGAAATATGTTACACAAAATACAACCATATATAATTAGATGCATCTTGTATAAAGCCCACACAGATTCTGTGATCACCTACCCTGTATGTAATATTTGGCTTATTGGATGCACAAAGAAAGCAGCTTTAATTTCACAAACTGTAGAAGCTAGACTGGAAACTTGGGGTCAGGAAGATAAAATGGAATACCAGTTAGTTATCTTTAACCATGAAAGCAAGTATTCAAAGGGCATTTTATACTTAAAAGTCAATAAATGATTCCAGTAGTTCTATTTTATTCAATCAACCAAATCAAC
>NW_023227042.1:0-549 GCF_002007445.2 Ailuropoda melanoleuca
GCACACTGCCCCGTCTGTGCTGAGCCTGGCCTCAGTCTGCAGTGTCTGGGCTGTTGTCCTCCTCTCTCCCCACTGCCAAGCGCTCACTCCCCAGTGCGGGGTTCTCTTGCACTCATCTTGCCTGGGGAGTCCCCAGACAGGAGTCCCCTCTCAGCGTGTCTGTGCTTCCTGTAGAGCTGGCCTGACAGCCTGGTGGGGAGTGTCCTAGGGGCCCGTAAGGGACGGTCATCGCCATGTGACTGTGAGACTGTGTACCATGATGAGTTATTTTCAGAGGACTCCTGTGTAACACCAACCGTTTTTCGTGAAGCCGGTGGCCTTGTGAAGCTGACTCTGAGGCTTCGCTTCCCCAGGCAGAGCCAGAGAGGGGGTGTGCACCTGCCAGCCAACCCCAGAGCCAGCTGGGACCCCGGTGTCTGCAATCGGGCCGATGGAGCAGAGGAGAGACTAGCAGAGGNAGTTTGAAAGCAGCCGAGTGGGAGGGGGCTTCGGGTTCCCAGGCGGCAGGCTGTGCAGAGGGTCGGCCGCCCCAGGAGATGTGGAAGGAGG
>NW_023227043.1:0-784 GCF_002007445.2 Ailuropoda melanoleuca
GGGGGGGCCAGAGGGGAAAGGACAAGGAGCAGAAGGCCGGGAGGAGTCATAAGGAGACTAACATGTCCTAAGGGGGTAAGAGCCAACAGGTCTCAGCCCAGGGTGGGAGCAGAGCCGGGGCAAGAACCAAGAGGTCTAGAAAGTGGCAGGACCCCGTCCCTAGGGTACGTGCTGTCGTCCCCTGTATGCACTCCCCAGGGTGGGGCAAGGCCCTGGTACAGAGTGTGCCCCGGGGGTCCCACCTCTAGTGGGCCCCATCCCTCCCCACCCCTGCACTCTTCCTTTCACACAGAACCTGGGTTTTCTGTGGAAGGATTGGCCCCGCCCCCAACCCCAGGGAGGGCCCACCGGGTGGGTCAGTCAGCACATCTTGTGACCATTGGCTCAGGGAAATCACACGACCCAATTTAAGCCAGTGAAGCTTAGAGAAACATTCCCTGGGAGTCCTTGGGAAGGCTCTTCTCTCTGAGGATGGGACCTGGGGCTGGGGGTTCCTCGCTCTCTGGAGGTGAACTAGGAAGCTCATGACCCGCATTCTTGTGGGAAGCCAACTTGTATCCATGCAGGGAGGAAGGTTGAGAATGAACCTGACACCATGGCAGGCAAAGGGAAAGCCGAAGGAAACCGGCCCTCGTGACTTTGGCAAGCCTTGGTCAGGCCTTACCTGATGCCATCCCGCTGGGCTTGTCTAAGCCAGGCTGAGTTGGTGCTTACCATTCCTTGTGACTGAAAGCATCCTAACTGACACAACTACTAATTCATTGCATGTTAAGCAATTCTGACA
>NW_023227044.1:0-784 GCF_002007445.2 Ailuropoda melanoleuca
TTCTAACTTTAAACAAATTAACCACTTACACAAACCTATACCTCATACTCTTTGATTAAGGTTTTATCTGCTTTCTGTTCTTATTCTAAAAGGAATAGACACTGCATCTTCTCCATGGTCAACAAAATCTCCTGTTCTTTATATATGCAAATATTTAAGAAGCTTATGTATAGATTTTTGTGCTATTATGTAAATTATATTAAAGAGGCATGTAATTTTATAAAATGCTTTTATATATACATAAACACATACATACAGGGATATATATGCATGTGCATATAGTCTTCAGAAAGCGTTAGACTTTAATGCACAGGTCAGAGGCAACTTAATCTTTGGTATCTGTTTAAATCATTTTATCTTAAGTTTGTACCTTCTGTACTTTGCCCATGAAGAATCCATAATTCAGAATGAGGTGACTTTCCCAAATGAAAAACTGGCAGCTGGGTGTATCTGTTTTCTATGTAACACAGCACCCCAAACTTAGTGAATTAAAACAATACCATTTATTATTTCTCACAGTTCTCTAGGAAGTTCTGCTTGTCCTGCCTGGACTCACTCACTGGCAGCTCAGTTGAATGGGCCAGGTCTCTGGCCTTTTATACCAATCTTCTTTACAATATGGTGGTTTCAAGATTCCAAGAGCATAGCCACAACACAAGTATTTATCAAGATTCTTCTCTTATCTTTACTGATGTCCAGTGACCAAATCAAACCATTTGGCTAAGCTCAAAGAAAGTGTGGGATCCTGGGAGTTGTGATTCATTGAGAGGCCACTACTCTAAAA
>NW_023227045.1:0-784 GCF_002007445.2 Ailuropoda melanoleuca
CATCCTCCAGCCTCATTTGGGAAGGGCACCAAGCCAGCAATCCTGTCCAGCTATTCTCCCGGTGTCAGCCATCGGCGTCCCCCACTTCCCAGTCTCAGAGCTCCGGAAGTTGCCTCAACCAAAACTAGACCATCAAATAGCAGGTCTCCCCCTTCCCAGTGACTTTATCAGCAGACAAACCCAGAAAGCCCAGGCTGAGCTGACTGGTAAAGAACTGTCTCCACCAAAGCAAACCTGTAAAATCTGGAAGATGAGCCCAGTTACTCAAATGCACAGATGCCAATGTAAGGAATCAAGCAACACAAAAAATTAGGTATATATGATACCACTAAGTGAAACTAATAAAGCTCCAATAACTGACCTTAAAGAAATGGAGATGTATGAACTGTCAGATAAAGAATTCAAAATAATCCCCTAAGGAAGTTTAATGGACTACAAGAAAACAGAGACAGACATGAGATGAAATTAGGAAAACAATGCTTGAAGAAAAAAAGAAGTTCGATCAATGGATAGCAACTATCAAAAACAAAGAAACAGGAGCGCCCAGGTGGTTCAGTTGGTTAAGCGTCTGATTCTCAGTTTCCGCTCAGGTCATAATCTCAGGGTCATGGGATTGAGCCCAGCGTTGGGCTCTGAGTTCTGCACTCAGTGAGGAGTCTGCCTGAGATTCCCTGTCCCTCTCCCTCCGCCCCTCCCACTCGTGTTCTCCCTTTTTTCAAATAAATAAATAAATGTTTAAAAAAAAATAAAAGCAAACAAACAAAAATCCTACAGTTTAAAAAAA
>NW_023227046.1:0-784 GCF_002007445.2 Ailuropoda melanoleuca
TTCGGGCTCACTTCAGCATTTTGCATTTAAACTGCATGGATCACTGGTTTGGCTCATTTACCAATGAAGGTAGAATAATATTGCAGAGTTAAAAAGGTGCTTCATCAGATTTCATTAAATCTGGGAACATTTGCACTTGTCTGGATGGTGTGCATACATATAAAACAGATACATATGTAGTGATAAACAAATGAAGGTCTGTCTGCAGGGGCTTTAGATGGGTCTTTGCTTCTTGGGAGGAAAATTTTCATTCCCTCAGTGGAAAAAACCATGGCCAAATACATTCCCAAAACCAAGTACAAAAATCTAAAATTGGCCCCTCATTACTTTTGGTAGCTAGTCAAAATGGCACACCTTACAACACGGAAGAGCAGGTGCACTGAAAATTACACAATGTTACAACTGAAAACTACTGGACAGGAGGCATTATGCGCTGAAAACAGACAAAGACAACACACCACAGAGAACAGCAGCAGTAGGAATGTATCAAGTGAGTTTGTAACGGGGCTCTTCCTTTTCACTTGGTTTCTGGCTCCCTAAAGCAGCTGGGTTTGTTTTTCTATCTCTGCAATCTATTTTTTCAGAATAGTCAGATTATGTGACTGTGACTCCATTTCCTGCTCAGACACCAATAATCTGGAATCCCCACCAGATCCATAAACAGCACGTGCTGCTTTGATAGCACGCGGTTCCACGGAGTTAGTTCTTCACGTAAGTTTTTTAGGGCACAAAATTAAATTTGCTGTATTTTAATAATTAAATCATATATATACAATATGTCAGT
>NW_023227047.1:0-558 GCF_002007445.2 Ailuropoda melanoleuca
TCTGAAACCTTGGCAAGACATGTGTTCTAAAAGGTATTTTAAGAAATACGATAAAGGGAGATGCCACTCAACCTCCTTTCTGAGATTACTCACACCAGACTGCTGATCACCAACCCCCCCCCGCTAGAATTGGGGTATCTGTTGCAGAGCACAATGGGAGAGCGCCCCAAATGCTGAGTCAAGATAAACCTCCACAAGGGTATCTCCAGAGTAAAGCCGTGTGATAACTCTAACAGCCCAGGAAGGGCCGGCCGGAGCCATGCACTGGCATCCATGCTCTCACAGGAAGTAAAAAGAGCAGTTCCTGGCAATTCGAGGACTAGCAGGTCACACACGAACTATCACACATGCAGGGCAGTTCACACATGCCAACCCCACTCAGAACTTGGACAGCCAGAGCCGGGCTTCGGGAGCCGNTCGGGAGCCGCAGACACAGCTGCAGTCTGAGGATCCCTACAGAGAACACGCTATTCAATTCCCTTCCAACCAAAGGCCAGAAATTGCTGGGATCCATGCATAGATTCAAATATGCAAATCTCCTTCCTACCATCCCTGAGG
>NW_023227048.1:0-784 GCF_002007445.2 Ailuropoda melanoleuca
TTTTTCCTAATAGTGATTCAAGACTGTTGATGCACCTGTATGCTGGAATAGATGTGTGTAGAGGTTTTGTGGATGCATTTGTCAAGTGATTACCCAGAGGGGGAAAAATGGATGCTTTGAGGTTAATCTTGCAGCAGAAAAGATTTCTAGTCAAGCTGCGGTGTAGGCTTCTCCATGGAAATGCATGCAGAATGCAGACCACAGAGGCAAATTGAAAAGTGTAAACCTTGCAGGATAATGTTTCTTCAAAGCGGCAAGTGTTGGTGCGTGATAAATAGGACCCTGCGTAATACCCAGGAAATATAACAACAGGATTCTCTGTTTGTGTTTTCATTTGGAACTGTTTTTGTCCCTTTGTCGAGGATACAAGAGACTCATTTAGCTAGTGACTATAAATTTGACACTGTGCCATTTCTCCAAGAAAGCCCCTATTATGATCCAACTTGATGCTGATCCTAATTATAATAACATAGCTGTTGTATTTCCAGCTGTTGTCAACAAAAATGATCCCTGTCACCACAATGCATCCCGCTAGTGTCAATTCAAGTATGAATACGTCAATTCCAAGGTGAATTCTGCTTTTAATAAGCCCATTTTTCTGCGTTTAGTTTCTTGGTTAAGTGAGATTTGCCAGTGCGTGCTTAGATTTTAATTAACAGAGGGCTCGTGGTATCATTTGCCTCCTGCCACACCTGAAGGTTCCCTCCCATTAGCAGCAGGACCCACACACCTTCCCCTTATAATGACAGCAAACACTACAAGCAAAATTAACCATCAAAAATTT
>NW_023227049.1:0-784 GCF_002007445.2 Ailuropoda melanoleuca
GTTTGTTATTAATGTTCCAGTGATTCTACATGTAGGAATTAAATAGCTCTAGCAGCTCAAATTAAGAGGATTAAAGATAATAATCAAGGAGATTATTACAAAAACTGATTTCCATTAGAGTTTTACTTTTACCTCAGATATTAGAGAGTTTAAAGCTATAGACATAAGCGTCACTCTGGCACTTGATTTCATATTCATAACAATGTGCAAAAAAAATGGATTGTGTCCTAAAATGATTGAGAAACTATGGTTTGGCTGATGAACTAAAGATGATATAGAAGAGAAATCAAGCAACCATAAGGCTCTTAAATATCTGGGAATAGTACATATATTTTAATAGCACCAAATGGAAATCAATTCCAATTTCAAATGAAGAATATATATGTGCTGGAATTAAATGATCTTAAAATGTTTATGTTCCATTTTGGCTCTAAGGGGAAGAAAAACATCAAGAAGAGTATGTGATATATGAATAGCTATATTAAAAAATAGAAATCCATCCTTCAGTGTGGATTTTTTGTAATTGGCACCATATAGTCCAATAAGATACATGCAGCATAATAAACTAGATGTTAAAAAACTGAGAAATAAACAATAAAAATATATTTTTAAACGATGGCAAAGTATGGAATGTATATATTCAGATTTCCTTCTCTCAAGCTATGTTTAATGTTATTTGAAACTTTCATTTGCTAACATGTGCGTGAAAACCTAAACACAAGATGGAAACTCTGATAGCAAAAGTCTCCAGAGATGGAACTCATCTCTAACCTTTTTTTTTTTT
>NW_023227050.1:0-784 GCF_002007445.2 Ailuropoda melanoleuca
TGGTAAAAACAAAAACAAAAAAACAGTTGGTGAAATATGTATATTTCTGTAATATTTACATTTTGTGTTCTCTGTTTTCTGATAAAAAAAAATAATGATATAAATGGGATAAAAGAGTATATTGAAAGAGGCCAGATGGTCTTAATTTCATTGGAAGAGTTTGGGGAGTTTTGTTTGTTTCTGTCTTTGTGTCTGTGTTTTTCTTCTAGCATTTATCATGATCCAAGGTACCGTAAACCTCCGTAATGGTCTCTTCTTTCTCAGAGCCTCATTTGTATTTGGTCTGCAGACTACATTACCATACTCACATGGACTATTAAAATCTTCATTTTTTACACAAACATCTGGAAGCAGCCTAAAATAGTGGAGACAACCTAGTGTCTTGGCTAGGAACATGGACTCTGGAACCAGACAGCCCAGGTCTGATTTCCAGCTCCACCACTTATGAAACGTGTGACCTCAGGGAATTTACTTAATTCACCTGTGCCTTACTTTTCTCATCTGTAAAATGAAGAAATTTCGATCTTAAAGGAGTATGTTGGTAGTTAAATGGGTTCATATTTGTGAAGTGCTGAGATCAGTTTTTGGCTCACAGTAAATGGTACATTAGTGTTTCTGTGCAAGGCGTTACGTCAGCTGTGAGACATGACTTGTTTTCATGGAGCTGACATTCTAATGACTTCCCAAGGTCTGCAAATAACTAACTACAGAGGAGTCCCTGTTCCTAGGATAAATGGTACCAGGAAAATCCTTTTAATGTGAGGAACAAAACATCCAAGTAAGT
>NW_023227051.1:0-784 GCF_002007445.2 Ailuropoda melanoleuca
GACAGCGCGCCGTCCAGGCCGACGGCGGGGCCCGGGGACGCGGCGGGCGGCTCCCCGCGCTCCTGCTTCTCGTGCTTGCGCTTGTGCGAGTCCATCTGCGACATGCCCACCACCGTGTGGCGGCAGCCCGGGTAGGTGCAGTGGAAGTGCGAGCACTTGAGCTTGTACTTGCAGTCGGGCACGGCGCAGTCGGCGCTCGAGCTGAACTGGCAGAAGCCCGCCGCGCTGATCACGTCCTGCTTGCCGTGGTGCTTGCGGTGCGCCGTCACCTTGGTGCTGTCGGTGCAGCGGAAGCGGCAGCGCAGGCAGTGGAAGTGCGTGCTGGTGCCCGAGAACGGGCAGTCGGCGAAGTGGCAGCTGAGCGAGGCCTTGAAGCGCTTGAAGTCATCCAGCACCAGGTTGTCCACGCGGTCGTGGTGCTGCGCGTGCTTGTACATGTGTGTGCGCCCGCAGAACTTGTAGCCGCAGTTCTCCCGAGTGCAGTGGTAGTGGGTGACCTTGAGCGAGAACTGGCACGCTGCGTCCTTGCAGTCCTCGTAGAGGTCAAAGCGCCGGAAGCCCTCCAGCATCATGCCCTCGTCCAGCATCTTTCGCGAGGAGGCCGTCTTGCGCCGCTTGCCGAACGGGGACATGTCCTCGATGATCCAGAAGCGCTTCTTGGCCCCAGAGGCTGTCGGCATGGAGATGGTGTTCCCTGGGGTGGGGCGGGGTAGGTCAGTGTCCCCCTAGGCACCATTCCCAGGATTGCACCCACGCCCGGTACCCCCCCCCCCCCCCCCCCGCC
>NW_023227052.1:0-784 GCF_002007445.2 Ailuropoda melanoleuca
GATGTATCTTCCTGCGTCTCAGGCTGATTCCGTGGATGTTCAGGCTGGTCTGGTACCTATACAGCTCGACTCAAGGGACCCACTGAAAAAGGGGTCCCCTACTCCTCTGCCATCTGAAATCCATTTTTCTCATTTAACAAATAAACAGGAAGAAAAACCCATTGCATGGTGGGAATACAATTGTAAATGAGAAAATTTGGCCTTTTCTTCTTTGTATTTAACAATAATCTTTTTGATGATGTTTTTTCCTTCCATATAAAAGGTATTTGTTGCAAGTTACCAATTCGCATTGATGTCGAATGGGAAGGAGAGTAACTCCTCACTTTTCTTCTTCCTAAGTACAGATCTGGTCAGTGGAAACTCACAGGTTATGGATGGGGAAATAAATCAGCAGGTGGGCTCCCCCACTGTGCTCAGGGCTTGTCTGTGTTAAGCAGGTCTGCAGGGAGCTGTGCCGCTCGTACACAGGCACCCAGGACACGGACACCAGCAAAGTCCGGGAGGGAGGGGGGAGGTGCTTGATCCCGTGCCTAGGTTGCTCATGGTTGCTCATGGCTTTCTGGGGAGCATTGGCGATATGGATGTGTCTTTTTAGGGTTGCTTTGATGTTCTTTTGCTTCTTTCTGTGACAAAAGCCTCCTCTGAACTAAGTGAAAATTATTGCAATATTGATAAGGCCACACAGTTTCCAAGAATGTCATGGAATTTGCAATCCATATTATTATGTCCTTTACCAAAATGCATTACTTTCTATTCTTCATTTGATGTAGTATAAAGGCAAAGG
>NW_023227053.1:0-785 GCF_002007445.2 Ailuropoda melanoleuca
AAAAAAAAAATCTAGAAATATTGGGAGAATAAATGAAAACTGTTTGGAGAAAATTTATATTTCAAAATTCATTATACATTTTCAGCAAAAAGGAGTATGAATTATTAGTGATCTCATGACAACAAGCTCTAAGTTAATTATAGGTTTAGCATGAGTCAACAATGTAAAGGGAGTTTAAGGAAGACAACGTGACCTTGGAGTGGCTAACAATGTCATTCTCAATTCAAGCAAGGTAGTGATCAACTCACTAAATTCTACACTAGACACCACTCACCTAATTGATTTTATAAGCTATGTAATTAGAAGGTGAGAGTAGTAGATATCACCCAGGACAAAACTAGTGAAGAATCCAGAAACTCTTCACTGTTACAGACTAACTAGTGCTCCAGAAGTGCAGTCAGAAAGATTAGGTTTGAACAATTTTGCTTGATGAGAGTTGAACAGTTTGGGGCTAGTCATTTTGTTCCTTTAAGGTCCAGTTTCCTTACCTATAAAACTGGCATTAAAATACCATCCCCTTCCTAAAGTTGTTGAGTAGGTCAAATTAAATCACTTACATTAATGCATTATGTAAGTTGTAACATGCTAAGCATGAAAAATAGTTGATTCAGTCCTGAGCATATAACATACTGTGTGAGAGGGAAAAGTTTGTTACTTATACTTTCATAGGGTTTGAAGCAAAAGTAATAAGTCAAAGTGAAGCTGATCTGGCTTAATGAATGAAAGAACCTAATAATGACTAATAAGGTATCAATAATTGTCAGGAATGGCCAGCAATCCCTGTA
>NW_023227054.1:0-841 GCF_002007445.2 Ailuropoda melanoleuca
CCTGAGCAGGATGGTTCTTAGTCTCCAAGTGTTTGAGTTTCTTCCAAATTTTTCCTTGTGGTTCAGTTCCACTTTCAAAGCATTGTGGTCTGAGAATATGCAGGGGATAATTTCAATCTTTTGGTATCAGTTGAGACCTGTTTTGTGTCCCAGAACATGGTCTNGCATGATCTATTCTTGAGAATGTTCCATGGGCATTTGAATAGAATGAGTATTCTTTGGTTCTGGGGTGTAGTGTTCTATATATATCTATGAGGTCCAACTCGTCGAGTATGGCATTCAAAGCCTTTGATTCTTTGCTTAGTTTTTGCCAGGGTGTTCTGTCTATTTCTGATAGTGGGGTGTTGAGGTCCCCTACTATTACTGTGTTCTTATCTATATGTCTCTTTATTTTGGTTAAGAGTTGGCTTGTGTATCTTGCTGCTCCCCTGTTGGGGGCATATATATTTATAATTGTCATATCCACTTGTTGAATACATCCTTTAAGAATAATACAGTGCCCTTCTGCATCTCTAACTATAGTCTTTAGTTTAAAATCCAATCTATCTGATATGAGAATTGCTACCCCAGCTTTCTTTTGAGGTCCATTTGTATGAAAGATGGTACTCCATCCCTTTACTCTCAGTCTGAATGTATCTTTGGGTTCAAAATGAGTCTCTTGTGGACAGCAAATGGATGGGTCATTTCTTTTTATCCAATCTGCAACCCTGTGGCATTTTATGGGAGCATTTAAACCATTTACACTGACACTGAAAACTGAGAGATAGAATTTTAATGATGCCATGTTGCCAGTAAAGTCTTTGTTTGTATCGGTTGTGACTTTCTGTTCTGTATCACTCTT
>NW_023227054.1:874-1061 GCF_002007445.2 Ailuropoda melanoleuca
GGCCTTTTTACCTTTATAGAACCCCCCATAATATCTCCTGTAGGGCTGGTTTCGTGGTTACAAAATTGGTTAATGACTGGTGATTCTGGAAAGTCTTTATTTCTCCATCAATTCTGAATGACAGCCTTGCCGGATAAAGGATCCTTGGCTGCATGTTTTTCTCTGAAAGAGCTTTAAAAATGCCCCC
>NW_023227054.1:1373-1491 GCF_002007445.2 Ailuropoda melanoleuca
AGAAAAGACGCAGGAACCATATGATCCTCTCAATTGATGCAGAAAAGGCATTTGACAAAATACAGCATCCTCTCCTGATTAAAACCCTTCAGAGTGTAGGAATAGAGGGTACATTTCT
>NW_023227055.1:0-785 GCF_002007445.2 Ailuropoda melanoleuca
AAAAAACCCAGGCAACTACAGCTACCCCTGGCCCACCTGTTTACAAGAAGATAAACTGCAACTAGGATGTGGCCCCAATGGTTGGGGACCAGTTTCTGCAAAGAAACCCCAGGGAAGCTGAGGTCCTGCTCCACCCAGCCTGGCCCCTTGCCATGACGCCCGGCTCCCACCATAAGGCCTGCTGGGTGGGCCAGGACTCTCTCCCGCCAATGGGCACGGAGGAGGGAGGGAGAGCGGGCAGCCGTGCGCAGGCTCAGGCAGAGAAGCAGCAGCTAAGCTGTCCACCCACTGCTGCACCCCCAACCCTCGGCCGTGGGAGGAGCTCCCCTTCCTGGCCTCACCGCACACTCCTCAATCCCCAAGGGAGGCCCTTCCGTCAGGAGGAGGGCAGGGCAGGGGGCCCTGGCGGTCCCTTCCTAGCTCAGCCGGGGATGATGGACAGGGCCCTGGCAAGCAGCGTACAAGCTGACAAGGCAAACAGGAAAGCAGGGAGGGTGATCCCCGTACCTCCAGGGGGCAGGAAGCGGGGTAAGGCTGGCTACGGATCTTGAACGCAGAGATGCATGCAGGGCGCAGGTCGGGGTCCAGGATCCAAAAGATGAGCAGTGGCCGGTAGGCCGCCTGGGGGCTCCGCCTGGTGCGGAGGCCCCTCCCTATTGGTGCCCCCACCTCCACCACTCTTGCTCACTGGCATTCCTCAGAGAGATTTCCTGAAGCCCTGCTGCCCAGCAGGGACACGGTGCTCAGCTCTCACCACCCAGTCTTGTACCCGAAGCCCCTCTTGA
>NW_023227056.1:0-785 GCF_002007445.2 Ailuropoda melanoleuca
AAAAAAGGCCCTCCTTCTTGGGCAACTGTGGGGACTGCGAAATGGCAAAGCATGTTACCAGTTGGAATGGGGGAGGACAGCAGTGTGGCAGAAAGAATGGGCACAGCAGTGGTTGGTTTTTCTCAGGGTAGAGGTGTAGGTCTGCCTTCCTTTAGAAAAGGGGCAGTGGTGAGGCCTCCGTGGGGGCCCCCTCCCACCTTCCTCCCTTCCGTGGCCCCGCGAAGCAATGAAGGAAGAACGTGGGAGGGCCCCCCACCCCAGAACCTCCGGGGCAGCCTGGCCTTAGGTCGCCTTTCCCCTCGCAGCCTGCTGTCCTGACAGCCCCTGGCCCACGGGCCTCCAGTTAGGATGGCGGACCGAACGGGGGATGTGGGGGCCGACACCAAGCAGTCTGGGGGTTCTCAGACCCCGAGGGGCGGTTGCTATCCGTTCGATATCCATCCGCTGCTGCCTGCGGCGCACCTTCCCCGCCCCGCCGCCCCCGACTTCTGGATCCTAGCCCCCACCGCCAAGCGTCCCCCGGTCCTATGGATTGCAGTGCCAGCAATGAGGGGGTGGTCGCCTCGGAGGTCTGCAGAGGCGGGCTGCTGTGAGCCCGCCCCTTAGGCTGGGCTCCTCCCGGCCCCGCCCCTTCTGGGTCGGAACTAGGGTGGGCCGGGGAGGGGGCGTCGAGCCCATTCGTGCCGTATCCCTCCGCCCCCCTTCCCGACACCCTCGCCGCCAGCGTTTCGTGCCGCATCCTGCGCAGCCCCTGCCCAGTTTGGTGCAGCAGCGCGGGGGGCGGG
>NW_023227057.1:0-785 GCF_002007445.2 Ailuropoda melanoleuca
AAAACCCCACAAAACTTTAGCAGAGCATCCCCGAGCTACTGGAGATCTCTTCGGACTGACAGATGTGGTCCTCCTTCCCGAGGTCTTTCTCCTCTTTAGTGAAACAGTTGGTTCAAAATGTAAAATAATCGAATTTACTGCTGTGAGACTCACTACCAACCCACTTTGGAAAATTCCACTGGGTGGGAAACGTCCTACAACCCAAGCTGTTTTATTTTGGTTGAGAGCAAGGGTTCCTGGTAAAGGGAAGGACTCCAGAGGTTTCAAAAAGGAAGAAAAAAAAAATCAGAAACCTTTCATCTTGTTTTTAAAACAATTAAATTGCCCATTTTCCTTACTGAAAGAGAAGAAAAAGGCCTAACCAAGTCTAACTGGAAGTGGAAAGAGCAGTTGTCTATTGGCATGGGGGTGGCACTCAATCCCCAGGCTCTAAAAAAACAGAAAAGGAATTTTCCCTTTTCCTGCGCTCTCAGGGATGTGCCGAAGAGCACTTTCCGCAGAGAGAGGAGATGGAGAAGATCTCACCCTGTTACCAAGTTTGTGTGCAAGGCCGTTTGTCCTCTGTGGAAGTTGAGTACCACTGCTCTCAGTACCTCAAAGCTGACCACCTCCAGTGGGTGAAGGACAGGGGCATATCAGGAGGTGATGGCTTGGGGTGGGAGGAGAAGCCCTCAATTCCAGAAAAGAGAAGCCTATGGCCCAGAACCATGGGACCCCAAAAAACAAATAATCAAGTCAAAAAATGGGCAGAAGACATGAACAGACACATCTCCAAAGAAGACATA
>NW_023227058.1:0-1537 GCF_002007445.2 Ailuropoda melanoleuca
GGTCGGGACTCGGGTTTCTTTCTTGGACACAGCTATCAAAATGCATTTTCAGAACAAGAGGCAGGAAACTCAAGAAGACTTAAGCAAATGTCCCTTTAAAGAGTGGGCCCTTGGAAGCGGCTGCCATCAGAGAAATCCGTCCTTGGCTCTGCTGACAGAGCTTCATGGCTCTCCACCAACAACTTCCCTCTCAAGGCTCAAAGGCACGTCAAGCGTCCAGGAGGAAGGTACGTAGAAAGATAAAAGACCCAGGTTGTAAAGCTAATTCCCAGCTCAGGAGCAGAGCTGTGTCTCTGGCACTCCTACTCTTGTTGGATGATGTGGTTGTTTGTGTAGGTTTTATCACCTCCTCTGGAGGAGAGAACTTGGAGCCATCAGCCTTCTCAGATAAGAGTTGTGAGTTTCTCTTCTTGTGACAGCGATTTCTCTGCCTCCTTAAAACCCCTCTCCAAAAGCCTGTGGAGGGAAGTGTCTCCAAAAAGGCAAGTTAGGGTGTGCCTCTTGGATTTTTAAATCAACCAGCAAAACTAGAGGACAGAAGGAAAATAAAGAAAAAAGGGAGGGAGGGATGGGGATCTTCTTTACAAGAAAAGATCATGATGGACCAGATGGGTGGAGGTGGGGACGGGTCCTTCAGAGCTCCCGGCCGGGAGCCAGCCCCCTTCGAAAGAGAAATCATGCCCACCGCCAGCCTTCTCTGGGAGGCAGTGCACCTCTGCTCTCGGTGAAGAGCCCGCTGGGCTCACACAGAGCTTTAAAAATATCTCTCCACCCACTGAAAGTTTGATTAATCGGGCAAGTTCTCACCCATGTGTCACAGTGGTGGCAGTGACATTTATGATAGTGACACGAGGGTGCAGGGAAGGCACAAAGGGTCTCATCCAGCAGAGAGGAGGATTCACAGCATAAAACTTAAAAAGCATGGGCTCCGAAGCTCGGTCACAATCTGCATCCCAGTTCTAAAACACACAAGTTAGCAACCTTGGACAAGGTTCTTTGACGTCTCAACCTCCCACATTTGCAAGAATGGAGTTAATAATAACACCTGCATTCCAGGATTACTGAAAGGATTAGGTGTGTTAATTCCTATAAAGCATTTTGAACAGTTCCCAGCACAGAGTAAGCACTCAATAATTTTCGGCTGGGATGATTATGATGATGGTGACAATGACAATGTCGAAACTTAAAAGATGGGTCCCAGGAGACAGAAGCCACTGGAACAAAGGCAGAGAAGCAGGAGAGAGCTTGAGGCTGTAGAGAACCATCTGGAAGGAAAGCAGGGAGTCAAAGCAGACAAAAAGGAAGGGTCCAGTCCACGCAGGACTTCCCATGCTTTGTTACAGCATTTCCTTATGGCTTACCCAGCTGTAGGCTGTGCAGAGCCATTAAAGAATTATAAACAAAAATGAACTATTAAAGGGTAAAGTGCTATGTTCGCTGAAAATTACTTTTAACCAGTTCAGGTAAAAAAAATAAATAAATAAAATTATGAATAACGGACTTCTGCTACGACAAAATAACCAGTATAAGAATAACC
>NW_023227059.1:0-3393 GCF_002007445.2 Ailuropoda melanoleuca
GGGGTGTTTTATGTTTTCTTCTCATCGATGGTGGATATTTATCATTGAGCTTATTCTTAAGCTTTTTTTTTTATTTTGAGGCAATTATACATGCACATGAAGTTGTAAGAAATAATACAGGGAGATCCCATATCCCCTTTACCCAGTTTCCCCAATAGTTACATCTTGCAAAACTCTAGCACAGTATCACAATGAGGAAGTTGACATTGACACAGTAAAGATACAGGACTTTTCCATCACCACAAGGATCCATCATGTTGACCCTGAATGGCCACGCCCACTTCCTTCCCATCCTCATTCTCCCCATAACCTCCTGGCAACCACTAATCTGTTCTGTCTCCCCATAATTTTGTCATTTTATGAATGTTTCATGAATGAACTTATATAGTATACACCCTTTTGTAATTGACTTTTTTCTTTTTTTTTTTTTTAAAGATTTTATGTATTTATTTGACAGAGAGAGACAGCCAGCGAGAGAGGGAACACAAGCAGGGGGAGTGCGAAAGGAAGAAGCAGGCTCCCAGCGTAGGAGCCCAATGTGGGGCTCAAGCCCAGAACGCCAGGATCACGCCCTGAGCTGAAGGCAGATGCTTAACGACTGAGCCACCCAGGCACCCCAGTAATTGACTTTTTTCTTTCACTGAGAATAATTCTCCAGAGACTCACCAAGATTGTTGCTTGTATTCATAGCTTATTCTTTTTTATAGCTGAGTAGTATTCCATAGAATGATTGCACTACAATTTGTTTAACTAGTCACCTATTGAAGGACATCTGGCTTGCATCCAGTTTGGGGCTACTACAAGTAGATCTTCTATAAACATTTTTGTATAGGTTTTTGAACAATAAGTCTTCGCTTGGGAGCATAAAGGATCAGAGGTTGCCAGATCATATGGTAGTTGCATGTTGAGTTGTCTAAGAAACTGTCAAGCTATATTCCAGAGTGATCATATCATTTTACATTCCTACCTGTAATGTATGACAAATTTCTCCACATGTTTGCCAGAATTTGGTGTTGTCATTATTTTTCTTATTTTAGCCATTCTGGTAAATATGTAATGATATCTTATTGTACTTCTAATTTGCATTTCCTGATAGCCAATGATGTCTGAAAATCTTTTCATGTACACATTTCCCATCTATATATAGCCTCTTCAGTGGAATTTTTTTTTTATGTCTCTTTCCCATTTTCTATTTGAATTGTTTGCTTATTTTTGCTGAGTTTTGAGAGTTCCTTATATATTCTGGATACTAGTCCTTCATTAGATATGTGGTTTGTAAACATTGCCTCCTGTCTGTAGCTGGTTTTGTCCTCCTCTCAACAGAGTTTTTCACAGAGCGAAGGATTTAATTGTGAAGTTCAGTTTAGCAATTTTTCCTTTCATGAATCATGCTTTTGATGTCAAGTTTAAGAACATTTTACCTAATCCTAGACCCCAAATGTTTTCTCCTATCTCATTTTTCTAAAAGCTTATAGTTACACATTTTGCATTTAAGTCCATCACACATGTTGAATGAGCTTTTATCTAATAATGAGAACTGAAGCTGAGGTTCATTTTCTTGCCTGAAGGCTCTAACTCCTTTTGTTCAAAAGGCTATTCACTGAATGAATTGGTTTTTCACCTTTGTTAAAAATAAGTTGGGACTTAAAATTTCTGCTCTGATATGTAAGGAGCTTAGGAGTTATTACTCCCATCCTCACAACAAGAAAAAAGCTGAACAAACTGAAAATCAACAACTCTCTTATATCCATCAGACAACAGAGGTCACAGTGCAAAGCACTTTCTCTAAAACTGGAGAGATGGACTAATAGAGAAGCACAGTTTACCAGGAATAGAAGCTACTAGAGCCAGTGCTGGTAAAAACTCTTAAAATATAATTGAAGAATGGCTAGAGGCTCTTGTAGACTAGTTTGAGAATTAAAAAATCTGAAATTCTAGTCTATGAGACTCGCTTTCATGAGTTTTGCCTCCAGGATCCCCACCAGGTACTAATGGTGAAGACTGGGCCAAAAAAATCCCCTCATGCTTTCAGCAGGAGAAAACCATAACCATTTTGAAAGACACCTGCAGCATTCTCTTCTTCCTTCTGTTTTCTGCAATAAAGGTCAGCCCTCAAGAGAAACTATTTTGCCAAAGCCTAATCTGACCTGTGGGAAGGGCAGTTAGCCAACTGCAGGACTCTCTAGCATCTTGTCACCCATTAAGAAAAAAAGAAAAGAAAAAGAAACAGCAAAGAAACTCTCCTGTCAAACCTTCTGAAGGTCACAGCCCCAGGACTCTGGCCATCCAAATCACAGAGATTGAGACATAAAATTATAGCATGCTTACTGTCCCCAGTACCTTGCCCCACATCAACAGAGCTCCAGGACAGTAACTGTAACTGTAGCTGTAACTACTGCAAGCACTAAACACAGCCCAAGTCCTAGCCAGATAAGCATAAAACTTCACATTTAAAGCCTACCTACCTCAATTCCTATTATCTAATACATCATGTCTAGCTTTCAACAACAAAAATTACAAAGCATGCT
Organism: Ailuropoda melanoleuca; assembly: GCF_002007445.2. Lineage (NCBI taxonomy): Eukaryota > Metazoa > Chordata > Mammalia > Carnivora > Ursidae > Ailuropoda > Ailuropoda melanoleuca. Next base: position 2,529 of record NW_023227059.1, read on the forward strand.
AAAATACAAGAAAAAACAGCCCAGAGAGACAAAGCTAACATCAGAACCAGACTCAGATACAGCAGAGATTTTGGAATTGCCAGACTGGGATTTAAAATAACTATGTTTCATATGTTTAGGGCTCTTATGGAAAAGTGGAAAACATGAAAGAACATATAGGTAATGTAAGTGAAGAGATAAAAACTCTAAGAACGAATCAAAAAGAAATGCTACAAATAAAAAACCACAATAACAGAAGTGAAAAATGTCTTTGATGGACTCATCAGTAGACTGGGCAAGGTTGAGGAAAGAACCAGTGAAGTTAGACATATCAATAGAAACTTATGAAACTGAAATACAAAGAGAAGAAATAATGGAGGAAAAAATGGAAGAGAATATCCAAGAATATCCTGTAACTGTGAGATAATTACAAAAGGTATACCATATGTATAACGGTAATACCACAAGGAGAAGAGAGAAAGAAGCAGAAAAAAATATTTGAAGTAAGGAAGCTCAGATTTTTCCAAAATTAATGGCAGACACCAAATCACAGAACCAGGAAGCTCAGATAATACCAAACATGACAAATACCAAAAAAAGGCACTAGGCATGTCAATATTCAAATTGCATTAAACAAAAGACAAAGAGAAAATCTTGAAAGATGACACAGGAAAAAAATTTTATCAAGAAAAGAACCAGGATACAATTTACACTGGCCTTCAGAAACCATGCAAGCAAAACAAAAACTGTTGAATGAAAAAAAAAGTCGCCAAAATAGAGATGTGTGTACAGTGAGATTATCCTTCAAAAGTGAAGAAGAAATAGACTTTCTCTACAAACAAAAACTGGGGAATTTGTGTTCAGGAGGCTGATTTTGAAAGAAATG
>NW_023227060.1:0-785 GCF_002007445.2 Ailuropoda melanoleuca
GGGCATTAAATAGAGTCAAGATGTTTGAATTCTACCATAGGATTTCATTTGCATGTGGAATCCAAAAAACAAAACCAATGTACAAACAAGAAAGCAGAATAGACCCATAGATACAGAAAAACTGACAGTTGCGGGGGCAGGGAGGGGGGAGATGGTAGGGAGATGGGCAAAATGGGTGAAGGGGAGTAGGAGGTACAGGCTTCTAGTCATAGACTAAGTCACAGGGATGAAAGGCACAGCATAAGGAATATAGTCAGTGGTATTGTAATCGTGTTGTATGGCGGCAGATGGTGGCTACACTTGTGAACATAACAAGGTATAGACTTGTCAATCACTGTTGTACATCTGAAACTAATGTAACACTGTCAATTATACCTTAGTCAAAAAAATTAAACAGTAAAGCTAAGGTGTGGAAAAAACCTAAAGGAAGCATGAATTCTAAATGAACATTTGCCTCCAACTTTTGGGGTTCTAGTTTCTAACGCTTCATTTTTTTTTTCCCTGTAAATTGAGGATATTCCTACCAATTCCTAATTTATCACACAGTTGATAGGAATAAAGTCTAGAAAGATATCTTAGTCTGCTTGGGCTGCTGTAACAAAATTACCACAGACTGGGTGGTATAAACAAAAGAAATTTATTTCTCACCGTTCTGGAGGCCAGAAGTCCAAGACTAGGGTACTAGCACGGTCCATTTCTGGTGAGAGCCTCTTCCAGGCTGCAGACCACCAACTTCTTGCTGTGTCCTCACGTGGTAGAAGAAGCAAGCATGCTCTCTGGGGTCC
>NW_023227061.1:0-785 GCF_002007445.2 Ailuropoda melanoleuca
AACTGACAACATTGAGGCACAGGGTGGGAAAATTATTTGAGGACCTGTAAGGCTTCCCTTGAAAGTTGGGTCATTCTTCTGTCTGTTAGTAGTTTGACCCGGTGCTGGCAAGATGGCTTTATTACACCATGTTTAAGTCCATTTATACATAAGATGCTATCTTAGTCAGCTTGGGTTGCCTGACAAAATAACAAAGACCGAGCAACTTAACAATGAAAACTTATTTTCTCTCAGTTTTGGAGGCTGGAAGTGCAAGATCAAAGAGGCAGCATTGTCAGTCCCTGTTAAGAGCACTCTTCCTGGCTTGCTGACAACCACCACGCACTGTGTCCTCGCACGATGAGCAGAGACACAGCAAGCTTTCTGGTGTCTCTTCCTAAAAGGACACTAATCTTATCAGATCGGGGCCCCAACCTCATGACTTCACTAACCCTAATTACCTGAGGCCCCACCTCCAAATACCATCACATTTCTGGTGAGAACTTCCACATATGAATTTTAGGGGAGGCACAATTCAGTACTTAGCAGATGCATATGTGTGTTAAGATGCATCTTAAGATAAATATTTGATCCCATCGAGCACGTTTATTTTGTAAATGTGGGTCTAGTGTAGAGAGCTCCTCTTAAAGAACACTCTATGTACTTTTATGCCAAATCTTTTATCAGAAATGAGTATAGATGGAGGGTTGAGTATGGAACCTGGCAGGAGAAAATGCTTTGCCCTTCATACCCAGAACGACACAGAGTGGAAGCCAAGTAGGCTCATTAAGAAAGTACAAAGAGGG
>NW_023227062.1:0-785 GCF_002007445.2 Ailuropoda melanoleuca
AATTTTCTAGTTAGTCTTTATCTAATCTTATATTATTTTTTAACATTATTTAAATGAATGCTGACAACTTCAGATGCTGATCATTTATTTTATATATATATAAATTATATATTACATACTGTTCTATTTTATAATTAGAAATAAAAATATTTTATAATTAAATTTTATTTTATATTTTGTTATATTTATAAAATAGAATATCATATCTAATTTCTCTACGTTTATCCCCATTTTATAATTTTCTATTACCTTTATGGTGCAAAATTTGTATTTTTATCCAGTTAGGTTTATCAGGCTTTTCTTTCATGTCTGTTTATTTTTTGGCCTTAAGAAAGCCTTTCCTGGGGTGCCTGGGTGGTGCAGTCAGTTAAGTGACTCGTCTTACTTTCTGCTCAGGTCGTGATCTTAGGGTCAAGAGATCCAGCCCCACGTTGGGCTCAGTGCTCAGCGCAGAGTCTGCTTAAGACTCTCTCTCCCTGTCCCTCTGCCCTTCCCACCCCCCAAATAAATAAATAAATTAATATTTAAAAAAAAAGAAAGCCCTTCCTGCTAATGAAGTTATTAAGACATTCTCTCTTATAGTCTCGCTTAGTAATTTTAAAGTTAAATGCTTTCATATTAGACATTTCATGTATTTGAAGCTTACTTTTGTGTATAAGGTGAGGTAGGGATATAAATTACATTGTTTGCTATCTAAATAGCAAACTATCCCAATACTATTTTTTTTTAAAGATTTTATTTATTTATTCGACAGAGATAGAGACAGCCAGTGAGAGAGGGAACAC
>NW_023227063.1:0-785 GCF_002007445.2 Ailuropoda melanoleuca
ACATATATACATATATATTCACATACATATACATACATATATACATATATATTCACATACATACACATACATACACATATACATATATATTCACATACATACACACATACATATATACATATATATTCACATACATACACATACACACATATATATTCACATACATACACATACATATATACATATATATTCACATACATACACATATATACGTATATACGTATATATTCACATACATACACACACATATACATATATATTCACATACATACACATACATATATACATATATATTCACACACAGACATACATACATATATATATTCACATACATTCACATACATACACATATACATATATATTCACATACATGCACACACATACATACATACATATATATTCACACACACACACACATATACATATATATTCACATACATGCACACACATACATATATACATATATTCACATACATTCACACACATACACATATACATATATATTCACATACATACACACACATACATATATACATATATATTCACATACATACACACACATATACATATATATTCACATACATGCACACACATACATATATACATATATTCACACACATTCACATACATACACATATACATATATATTCACATACATACACATACATACATATATACATATACATTCACATACATACACATACATATATACATATATATTCACATACATATACATACATATATACATATATTCACATACATTCACATACATACACATATACATA
>NW_023227064.1:0-785 GCF_002007445.2 Ailuropoda melanoleuca
GGCCCCCATTTCTTATGTTCGTCAGGCAGGCTGGTACCATTTATCACAGCTAGGAGTTTGCATTTACTTGTGATTGTGGAATAATATTAGATTCCTCTCTGAACTGGAAACTATCATTGCAGTGACTTTGTATATTTTTAGTACTGAGTCCCAGCATCAAGCACAGAACTGATATGTGGCAGATGCTAAATGAATGAAAACTATATACCTCCTATTGCACATTAATATTATTCTCTGTTAATGTATACGTGACAATGTAGCCATGTATTATCTTGTCTCTTACCGATCTAAAATTGATGCTGCTTCATCCTAAATTTTTTTAGAATCCCCCCAAATCCTTTTCCTATATGGTTTAGATTATATTCTTCCAATAAGATACATTTGCACAAAATTCAGGAGAAACAGAAACGGGAGGCATGATTCAGGGTAGCAGGATCTCTGTTGCTCTCAGCAGCTAAGACAGTCACGGGAGTCCAACCTGACATTTTCTCCTGAGCCTTCCAGTGGTTATTTTATAAGGCTCCAATTCTGGTATGAAAGTCCTTTTTTTACAGGAATATCCATAATGGCTTCTGTTTTCCTGACATAATCCTAACTAACACAATTAGTTTAGGGAATATCTATTTCACTAAGGAAAGACATTGCATACGCACTATTTTATAAGAAATAGAAAAGCTTAACATTCAGATTGTTGTCTTGTCTGATGTTTTCAGAATCCCACACAGTGTTTTCTAAACTCAACAAGCAGTTTAGTTTAAGGATTGATATTCCATTTTTTACTGTTA
>NW_023227065.1:0-785 GCF_002007445.2 Ailuropoda melanoleuca
TTTTTTTTTTCAAGCTTTTTTGCCTCTTTCCCTAAACTCTCTTCTCCTTCTGGAATTACTATAATGTAAATGTTAGTATGCTTATTGTCTCGGAAGTACCGTAACCTATCCCTGGTGGGCTTTTTCTCTTAATTCTTTTTTTTCTTTTTGCTGTTTGGTTTGAATACTTTCCAGTATTCTGTATTCTAGATAGCTACTCCATTCTTATACATCCTCTAATCTGCTGCTGATTCCTTCTACTGTGTATTTCATTTCAGCTCTGATTGGCTCTTTTTTATATTTTCTGTGTCTTTGTTGAAGTTCTGAGTTCTTCCACTCTTCTCTCAGGTGCAATGAGGATCTTTATGATTATTACTTTCAACTCTTTATCAGCTAGATTCCATATCTCTGTTTCACTTAGTTCTTTAGTCTTGTTCTCTCATTTATATTTTTAAAGATTTATTGTTTTGAGAGAGAGAGAGAATGGGGGGAGGGGCAGAGAGACAGGGAGAGAAGCACACTCCCCACTGAGCACGGAGCCTGACACAGGGTTCGATCTCATGACCTGAGCCAAAATCAAGAGTTGGACGCTTAACTGACTGGGCCACTCAGGGGTGCCCTTGTTCTTTCATTTAGAGCATATTTCTCTGTCTCCTCATTCTGTTTTACACTCTCTGTTTGTTTCTATGAATTAGATGGAATAGCTACATCTCCCAGTCTTGAAGGTATAGCCATGTGTAGGAATATCCCCTGCATAGACTATGTATACCTGGCAACTTAGGCTGGCTGGCTGGAGGTGTAGCAGG
>NW_023227066.1:0-785 GCF_002007445.2 Ailuropoda melanoleuca
ACTGGGGGAGGGAAACAGTCATCTCCCTCCTGGAGCTCAGGGTTAGAGGGGAATTAACTTCCTAATGTTCAGAGAGACTATATTTTGTTCCCTGATGTGGGAAATATCACTAGATCAATCTCATAGGCAAAGAAATAGAGCCAAGAGAGGGCTTTCCTTTTTGTGTTTGTGTTGTGTGTGTGTGTGTGTTCAGGTGTGTGTGTGTTTGGGGGGTGGGGGATGTTTCTCTGTTTATAGCATTACCAACCCTAGCTCTAATGAAGTCCTTTCTAAAGTATTCTACACTGTTGACCCCAAGTTAATGGACAGTCACTGTGATGTTATTTTGCTCATACTGTGCCTGGTGCTTCTTCAGCTCTCAACGCAGACCCAGTCCCAGGCCTTCCCCTCTCCTCCCTCTCCTCCGCGGGATCCTTAACCAGTGTGTCCAGCACCTTCTCCAGGGCTTATCAGCCTCCCTCGCCTGCCTGCCTCAGTTTCTCTTTCTTCTTGGCCCCCACTCACCTGCATGGGGTGAGCCAGGCTTCATTAACTCTGAGAAATTAGGGCTCAGCTCAGGCCTCTTTATATGGCAGCACTGTCGGAGGGGAGGGAGGCAGAGTCCTTATGCATGTAGGGCCTCTGGGAGCCCCAGGTGGGCACTCCCAGGAGGGAGCCTGGGGCAGCCCTGGCAGCAGCCTTGCCCTCTCAGCTTTCTGGGCCCATCCAGCAGGGGCAGCTCCTGAGAGGGGCCTGGGCTCAGCAGGAGTCAGGTGAGAGGGAAGAGGCTCCTGGAGCCAATATGC
>NW_023227067.1:0-651 GCF_002007445.2 Ailuropoda melanoleuca
TTTTAAAATGATTTTTAAACTTTTATGCCTCCAAGATACTCTAGACATAATAAGCTCATCTATATTTTTTTAAAATTTTTTGTTAACTATTTAATATATCAGTAATTTATCTTGGCCTTTGGTATGAAGAAGCTTAGAGTATTTTCACTGNTAAATTTTCTTTGTTAACTATTTAATATATCAGTAATTTATCTTGGCCTTTGGTATGAAGAAGCTTAGAGTATTTTCACTGTCTCCAGTAACTAATCATGATTCTTCACTGTTAATTTATGTGAAGACTTTTTCCACTAAAGTGCTCACAGTTCTGCATTGTACTTATACCACTTTTTGAACAGTAGACCTGTATACAACTTGTACTAGGATTAACGATATCTCATAGCTCTTTATTTCACTGTTAAATGTTATAGCTATGAATATCCTCTAGCAAGCATGGTCCCTTTTCCTCTGCCATTATCCTTAATTCTTTGCATTTGAATATGCTTCCACAAAATATGTAATACCTATGATTTTAAATACAGTACTGCAAATATGATATCCTGTGGAATATCACTGTTGATAAGCATTATACCATATTGGTTAAGATTACAAAGGGGAGGGGCGCCTGGGTGGCACAGCGGTTAAGCATCTGCCTTCAGCTCAGGGCGTGATCCC
>NW_023227068.1:0-785 GCF_002007445.2 Ailuropoda melanoleuca
CCTAGAAATTGGGATTTTTACATCCTCATCTGGTGCTTTTCTAGGGAATCAGCTATTCCAAAATTGTGTTCCATTAAAGTAGGTAATAGACCAGGGAACACAATTGCTTTGAAGCACTTCTGTTTGGCCTCCAGATACAATATCATCAGTACCAAACGATGTCTGTTTGCCAAATATGCGGCTTTTCATTTAATTCTCTTTGTTAATCAGGGCAAGACTTTTTAGATAGCATGCTACAGAGCGGAATTCAGTGACTATTCTCAATGTTGGTGTACTTTCCTCCAACAGGCTGATAAATGACTTCGGTCTTTAGGTTTATGATTGGAAGGTCTCACCACACCAGTTCTGCAAAGTCAGCCATAACACATGGTGTGTCTCTAAGATGAAAGAGGCTCACTGGGCTTATGATCACTTTTATCTGGGTTACAGACCCACTTGGATTGTCTGATAGATTTCAATCAGATTTTCTGGAAGTCACATTTTCTTCTCTTAGAATCTGATTTACAAATAAACTCCATGGCAAAGAAATGAGCTTTGTGATACTGGCTGCTTTTATAAAGCCAACTGCAAATTATCTTTGTTAGTGGAGCAGAGCGGTTTTACAGCAGTGTGTCTGAAGTTGCATATGGTCATTTTTGGGTTTGGATTTAGAGCGCAGTTTTGGGGGACATAATGGTTAAGAGCCTAGACTCTAGAGCCAACTGCTTTGGGTTACCTAGTGGGTTTGGGACTTATTGTGTAGCCTTAGGCAAGTTCCTTAATCTCTCTGTGCTTCTGTTTCCTCA
>NW_023227069.1:0-785 GCF_002007445.2 Ailuropoda melanoleuca
ATAACGCCGGGATCATGCCCTGAGCCGAAGGCAGATGCTTAACCGCTGTGCCACCCAGGCGCCCCTGTATTTGTTTCTGACATGCATGTCTAATATTGACTCATTCAAATGGTGTATTAAAGGGCCCAGCACATAGAAAATGCTAGAATGTTTATGATTAAAAGAGTTTTACCTTCTGGGGTCTCATTAGCTCTCCACTGACAACCTTATGAGGTAAATCCTTTCTTACCCAATTGACAAGTTGGGAGATGGAGCTTTCAAAGTGCAGAGAAATAGGTTTGTAATTGGCCCTTGGATCAAATTCAGAATCAGAACCAGGGTGTTCCTCTGGGTGAGATTGTGGCTTTGTGAGACCCTAGGAAACTGGAGGCAGCAAGAATAAATGCTGAGCGTCTCTGGATGTCTCTCTCTGTCCAAGTAAGCATGAGGCGTTGCTGGGGCTGAATTGATGGAAGAACGATGAAGGCCCGTGCTTGTAGATGTTCCCTAACAAAAGCCCGAGTGTAAAATGATGCAATAGAGCGTCAAGATGGCTGCTCTCCCAACTCTGGAAGGATATATATATAATGGTAATATAAGCTCATATTGGAAGGAGCATGCTTCTTTCTTTATAGGGAACCGAGGAGCAAGGAGAAAGCCTTATCAAAATAGGTTGCATTCATGCTGACGAAACTTCTTTTTTTTTTTAAACGATTTTTATTTTTTATTTATTTATTTATTTTTTTAAGATTTTATTTATTTATTCAACAGAGATAGAGACAGCCAGTGAGAGAGGGAACACAAGC
>NW_023227070.1:0-3111 GCF_002007445.2 Ailuropoda melanoleuca
CAGGCCACCGCAGATGGCCAGGTGGCAGTTTTAAGAAGCAAGGGGACTTACCCGGCTTGTCTTGGGTGGCCACGAAGCGAGAGCGTCTCTGCACCCGCCAGAGTCTTCAGAGTTTCTATGGAAGCCTTATCGGGTTTCAGGTGGTCGCTGTGACACACGGCTCTGCCAGGGCTGTGTCCCTGAAAGCAGCTCCCGCTGCTGTGGGAATGGCAGGCAAGAGGGGGTGGGGTGAGGAGCCTCCACTTGCCCAGATCCAGCTTGCGGGTCAACTGGGGGTCGTGACTTCCCGATGACCTCCGCCAACATTATCAGCAAGAACAAGGGAAGATACCAGAAAAGATAGCCCACGGCAGAAACCACTCTCCATTCTATAACAATTGCCAGGACAACCCCAAGCAGGTAGATAGATACACATGTAAGTCTAATTAGGACTTGGAAGTAGGAAGCATTCAGGGACTAGTCCTAGGCTGGTACCGGCCTCCCTCCCCTGAGGGACAAGGACAGCAGGAAGCTGGGTGGGACCAAAAGAGAAAACAAAGGAAGGCAAGTTTGGGAGTGCCGCGATCTGTGGATCCAAGCACGCGTGTCTCAGAACTGGAGCACGGCAGACCTGCCATCTCTACCGGGCGCCCTCCCCCCAGCCATCGGTGCCCGGACTCAGGGTTGGCTCACTCGCTTGCCTCGTCACCCGTACCCACCAGTGTTGATGACAGTTCCTTCCTGCCGTGAACCAACCTGGTGGGACCTGACCACCAGGATGACCAGGAGAGAGAGCAGCTGTCAACAGGGATCAGGAGGAAAGGAAGAGAGGCGCTCCATGGACTGAACGGTGGATCGATGGCGTGGGGTTCGTTCTGAAGAGCTAAAGACAGCAGGAGTCGAGAAACAAAGGGAAGGGGGATCCTGAGGACACCGTTAATTTACATATTTTCTATAAATTCCATTAAGATTGCTCTGAATGAAAAAGGGGGAAAACNCTCGATCCCCTGAGTCTGGGATCAGGACCTGAGCCGAAGGCAGACCAACTGAGCCACCCAGGCGCCCCTCTTCTTCTGTGTTTTTCAAGCAAATACCCACCAGAGCTGGTTTCTGCCCCACCACTCTCATGAAAGCCCTCTCCTCGAGGCTCCAGTGATTTCTCTGCTGATGAGCTCAAAGCAGTGCTTCTCAAGCCTCATCTGTGTGACCTCTTCTTATTTATTTATGTATGTACATGTATATGTATTTATTTATTTATTAGTAGGCTCGTTGCCCAGTGTGGAGCCCAACATGGGGCTCGAACTCACAACCCTGAGATCAAGAGTCGCACATTTAACTGTCTGAGCCCCCTCATCTCTGTGACCTCTAAGCGAAGTTACCATCTCACACAGGGTCTCAATCAAGACAGTATCTTCTTTCTTGGGTTTCTCTGCTGGCCAACACTGCAGAAGTTGTTCTCTCTCGCCCTGGTCTGCTGGTCTCTTTCTGAGACTTTGCCTTTGACCCTGTCTGCTCTCCTTCCTCTGTGCTGTCTCTGGGAGGATCTCACCCACTCCCCTGGCTTCAAGTACCACAGACACCTGTCTCCACCCAACCCCACTCGCTGCGGCTTTCCACCTGTGTATGTGACTACCTGTTGAACACCCCCATTCCAGTGTCTCATACGAGCACCTCCAACGCAACACGTCTGTACTACTCAATGCCCACTCAGAAAAACAGCCCCCAGATGGGCAGTTCAACGCAGCAAATTTCATACAGTGATGGAAATCTAAAAGGCTGGACAGGATGGTGAGATAGCCCAGAGAGTCACAGCAGTGGAAGCCACAGCTGCACCATGGCTGGAGGGACGGAGCAGGGGATGGCATTGCCATGGCCAGAGCCAGGCTGCCAGGCATGAACTGGAAGCACAGGAGAAGGGCTGACTGGTGGGGCGGGGACTCAGAGGACCGGCTGCAGGTGCCTGAAGTGAGAACAGAGAGGGAGGCAGGAGAGACACCTGGCTTCAACCTTCCTCCCGCTCTCCAAGCTCCTCCCAATGCTTTGCACCAGCTGACCCCACCTGGAAAAGAGTTGGTGAGGAAATCTGAGAGAGAGAGTGTGCAGGGGTAGCCCCGGGGCTCTGAGCAGAGCAATAGAAAGGCAGGAAGCAGGCAAATGACAGCACATTACCCGCTTCTCCATGTCCCTGAGCCCATTGAGTGGAAGCATCTTTCACTCACCACTTACGCCACACTCGACCTTTCCCTTCCCCTCACCTCCCACATCTAGTCATTCACCCTACAAGGAGCTCATCCGTCCCCGTCTCCTCCCTGCAGCCACCGCCATCACTCACTGTCTCCCATCTCCAGACTCCCCCCTCCGATCAGCCACCACACCCCTGCCAGGACTTTTCTCGAATGCACATTTTACAGCCGTCTGATGCTTCATGTCCTACAATGGCTACTCACTGTGCTTAGGATCAAGTCCAGATTCCAGGGCAGGGCTTGGCTGCCTCTCTGTCTTCTTGTTGTGACAAAACTCCTCCACCTACCATGTCCTGAACTTCATGCTCACCCTTGAGATCCTTGGGGCAGTTGACTCCTGGTCTTCACACATGCAGAAGAGCATGCTGTTCATGGAACACTCCCCTCCCCCACCCTCCTCCTCCCTCCTTACACCTGTCACTTGGGTCTCAATAGCAATTCTCCTAGGAAGGCTTGCCCAGTCCCCCTTGCATGTGTTCCCTTGCTCCTGACCCTTCCCCAGATGGTGGGTTTACCAGATTTAACAAATAAACCACGCAAGTTCAACTGGACGTCTTGTATTTTTTCTGGCAGCCTGACCTGGTTTTGTACTTGTCCCAGAGTATGACAATTGCATGTTCATATTTTCATTTCCCTCCCAGGCTCCAAATCCCTTCAGGATAATGATCTTGCCAACACTCTTCCCCATGTCATTAAATGAATAGGTAAGTGTGAGTGCCTTGGGTGGATGGATGAATAATGTGGGGATGGGAGCTTTACTCAAAATTCTGTAGGATTGGACCTCACACCTAAACAGGAAAGATGCTTCAGACACTGAAAGGAGATCAAGCTGGAGGGGGTTAGTTCTGGGCCAGGCTTTCAGGCCATAAGAGCAAACTGTAGACCCAAG
>NW_023227070.1:8419-10182 GCF_002007445.2 Ailuropoda melanoleuca
CCAACAAACATTAATCATGAAGTGATACAAGGCCAGACCTGCTAAAGCCTTCGGCAGAAATGAACATCTAATCTATCAGGGGGTCTTGTCCATTTTATGGGTCTTGGTGGTTCCTTCAGCTCCAAAGGGGGGAAAAGGAATAATTATTTGTTACATCACCTAGTTCCCCAAGGACTTGTCAAACCTTCCAGTATCAGCTAAATTGTGATGAAGCAGCATTGGATATTTAGATAAACATAGACTAGCAGGGGAACGAAGACTTGGGGAGAGAACACAATTCTTGTTTCTTGTGCAAAGAACAGAACCACAGTGTTGGGAGACCAAGGAGTGTGTGGAGGTAAACATAAGGAACATGGACACAATTTTGTTTTTTCTCACTCAAGCAGCATTAGAATGATTATGTATTGGCAAGAATTTTGAAGGAGAAAAATAAAACTTCAAATTCAGTTTTCGGAGGGGAGGAGTAGAATTTGGGAGTGTCTGAAGGAACGTGGAGCCGCTGTGCGTTACAGACTCTCCAAGGACTGTAAGACACTGTGTTTTTTGTTTTTTGATTTTTTTTTTAAGGATTTTGTTTATTTATTTGACAGAGAGGGAACACTAGCAGGGGGAGTGAGAGAGGGAGAAGCAGGCTTCCTGCTGAACAGAAAGCCTGACGTGGGACTCCATCCCACCATCCTGGGATCATGACCTAAGCAGAAGGCAGACGCCCAATGACTTAGCCACCCAGGTGTCCCAAAACACTGGTTTTATCTACTTTGCTTTTCATCTTCAAGGGAAGGCTGGCTGGTTCTGACTCCGGCAGCCTGCTGACCCATGAGCCTGCACCCTTATCTTCCCTCCCACCTCTCTCCACATGGTCAGCAGGTTGGCATCAGTTCATTCACCTGAGACATACAAAGGTCAAGGTTTTCACTTGATGAGCATCTTCTGGTGATCTGTGTCCCAACAAGTGACTACCCTTTGTACTTGGATGGATGCAATCGCTGACAATTTCCCAAAAGCTTTCACGGATTCATAAAGATGAGCCCTCCAAGACTTTAAATCTCCCTATTCAACCACAGAGTCCTAGCTGACCATTTTAGTGGAAAATGAAATTATATTGTATACTAAGCTTTTAAAAATTAAAAAAAAATCCATTTATGTTAAGATTGTACATCTGCCTCTATTCCAGGTTCAGTTTGTGAAACTCAGGGAGACCAATACGACCAGCATAAGACTTCCCATTCCTTAAACACAGTTCTGAGTACCTCCGAAGGGCAAGGAAGCCACGTGCTGGAAGTGGAGAAACATTGCTCCTTCTGTGATGCTCTAAGGGGAGGGGCAGATATGCACACACCTCGGTAGGGAATGCAGGTGTGTGATGGGTAAAAGGGTCACCTCTGTAAGAACATTGTTCCGATGGAGGCACAAGTGAGGCAGGAACTCCAGGCCAGGAGTATGTGTCACAGCATGAGCAAAGGCATGCCCCGTTCCAAGAACCAGGAACATAAGAAAGACAAGGCCAGGCCAGATGCTGCAAAGCTGCGATGCCAGCCTGAGAACCCTGGGTTTTTAACGTATCAAGGAGGAGCATGAGGGAGACGTAATAGTCCAAGTGGCCATGCAAGGGTAGGGGCTGGGGCAGAGGAGGCTGCAGAAATAATCTACCAAGGGTGGACATCAGAGCAGCCCGTGGCAATGGGAATGGACGTAAGTGGAAATTTGAGACTTGGGGTTGGTACAAAGCACAGGGACTTGCAACCATCAGCAAAGGATGAAAA
>NW_023227071.1:0-785 GCF_002007445.2 Ailuropoda melanoleuca
ATATCCTTTCCCTTATCAGACTGAAAAGATGGAATGGTTTGGAATACACGGTGTTGGTTAAGCATGTGGCAATTACTGGTGAGGCCATACATTTGGGTGCAACATCTTTGGAGGGCAATATATAGAAGTAGCTCAAAGTTCTGCCCTAGAATTTTACTTCCGGGCTTGTAATCTCCCAATACATATATTCATAAATTTGCATGCCAACAAATATATCTATAAAATAACACTGCATGTAACTATGAAAAAGAATGAAGTCTGTATATCATGCTGATCTGAGATGATCAGCAAGGTGTTTTTATAGGAGCACAGCAAGGTACAGAAGAATCTGCAATATGCTGTTTCTGTTCAAAACACACTTTCATTGCATAGAATTATATTTCAATGTATCTTTAGCAAAATTATAAATATTTATTTATTTATTTATTTCTGAAAGTCAAAGAGCTCTAGAGGGTTAAAATAAAACCAGCATCTCTCTTCCTATCAACCCTCATTTTCGCTCCTCAGAGGCAATGTCACTTTCCAATCTTGTAGCAGTTTCTTTTGGTATATGCCTTCCTATTTCAGGATAATATGTTATACAGATATTGATTGATTGATTTTTTGGATTACTGACTGTTGACTTCCTACAAAGGAAGATGGGGATTTGGCTGTCTTATACAATCCCCCTCCAAGACGGACATTTCCCCTTCCCCATCCTTTTAGTATGGTTAGAACATAATTTTAGTGAAGTCAATTATTACAGCATCATCAATTATTATATTTCCTTTCTTATACATCTTCTT
>NW_023227073.1:0-785 GCF_002007445.2 Ailuropoda melanoleuca
AATGAGGATTATTTTTAAGACATAAGTCACATGGAACATGAAAAAACACTTAGAAAATATGGGATACATTAAAGTTAGGGCTTTTTTTCTCATTATAATAAATTAATGGATAATTAACTTGGACTTAGTATGAGAAGAAATGACTGTGACTTCCTGAAAGTACAAAGAGTATGGACTGTGATTAGCTCTATTAGTAACCCTGGTAGGAAGGTACTTGGAATGAAAAGCCACTATCATGGACTATGCAGAGACTCATGTGTCAAGGGTAGGAAATGATGCTAGAACCAGAGCCCAGCTCTTTTATGCTTAACACATGCTTGACATACTTCAAAGTGGAAAAAATTTGTAGCTAAGGTGTACTTCAAATGCCAGTTTCGCTTAATGTCTACATGTAATGATAATTCCTGTCTAATTGCTTATTTAATTGTTCTATTTCAACTATTTAATGACAGTCTGCTCCTCCTCCATAAAAGCCTATAAAACGTATGTCATTAAATGACTTGTACCAAGGCAAAGGTAGGTTCACCATGGTTCTGGTCCTTCTAACTCAGCAGTCCTTCATTTCAGTATGTCTTCTATGGACCTCCCTCAGAGAATTTGTTAGAATGTTTAAATGAGATCACATGGGGCACCTGGGTGGCTCAGCCGTTAAGCGTCTGCCTTCGGCCCAGGTCCTGGGATCGAGCCCCACATCGGGCTCCCTGCTCAGTGGGGAGCCTGCTTCTCCCTCTCACACTCCCTTTGCTTGTGTTCCCTCTCTCACTGTCTCTCTCTGTCAAATAAAT
>NW_023227074.1:0-785 GCF_002007445.2 Ailuropoda melanoleuca
TGTTATCAGTATCTTTATCTTTCTTTACTCCCTGCTATGATAGATTTTATCGCTTCCATTGCCTACTGTAATTTGTTGCTGAATAAAACAATTGTTAGTAAGTAATATGCTGAGGGATGGTGATTATATAAAAGGATGAGGGGGAAGAGACCTGTGATAGAACATATGTGCGTACCTGTGTGTGTGAGCACATGAAGGAATGAGTGTCTAATGTCATGCAAATAATCTGATAGGTCTGAGAGCAACACTGTAACCTGCCAGAGGTCAAGGATCGTGGATTGTTCACTGTTACATTCTCAGGAATTAACACTGTTCCTAGCATGTATGAAATGTTTGGAGAGTTTGTTGCATAAATGAATGAAGGGTAGTAATGCTCCATGTTCCACTGGCAAAACAAGGCTTCCAATCTAAAAACGAGGCTGGAGATCCAACTACAAAAGTCTACTGTGCATCCAGTTGTCACGGGGTGATGTTTATGTGCACAGAATTACGCTCGGAGTTGTGAGAATGACCAGAGAATTGAATACACAGAATGTGGACTTGAAGAGTTTCTAGTCTAGTGGGAGAGACAAGGTATATATGAGTGAAAACTTAACTTCTAATTCTAGAGAGTGAATAATGGCATGCCAGATGTAATTTCTCATACCAAATACAACTACTACATGAGTGCAGAGAAAAGAGAGGCTCCAGAGGACTAGAGTCATTAAGGAAAGCTACATAAACAAGGCAGGAATTGAGTTAGACGGTTGAGGATTAAAAAAAAAAAAAAAAAAAAAGGGGGGGAA
>NW_023227075.1:0-785 GCF_002007445.2 Ailuropoda melanoleuca
AGATGTGAAGTTATTAGGCCATATGTGCAGAGCAGTGTGGTAGGGAGGAAGTACAGGTGTGGTTCACAGGACTTCTAACGGGATGCTCAGCTAGGACTGCACTGAGTAGCGACAGCTGTCTTCCTAGGAATCAAAGGATTTTTAAAGCCCCGTCCATCTTCACAGACCATAGGGAAAACAAAAACAGCTGCTGGAGAACACGGATTGTTTTCTCCCAAAAAAGTAATATACCACCATTTGCCAGGCTGAGAAGCAAAGTCTAAAGCACTGCCTGTCCACAACGGACAGATGTGAGAGCCGATGGCAAATCTTTCAAAAAATACTGATGACGGCTGAATCAGAGTCTCAGTGAATGGCACTTGAACATTGGTGTGGGGAATTTTTTTTTAAGTTCTCAAAATGACTGAAACCTGAAGTACAAGCAGGTGTCCCCGAGCAAACACCGTCCAAGGGACAGAGGAACAGATCTGGGACCCAGATCTGACTGACTGGTTAAGAGCTGGAGCCAGTTCCTTAGTGAGGGGGACGTAGAGGCAGCCTAGTACCCACTGGGACACTTGATCATTTGCATCGTAAACTCAGAGTACAGCACCTGTCATTTTCAATACATCCCCTTGTCATTTGCCCTTCAGCATGTGTTAGAGAAGCGAGCTCTGGTCAAGCAGCCTGCGCCCTTGGCCCTCTGAGGAGCCACGAGACCGACCTAGGTGTGTGGGCCAGCTTTGCCCCCTGCCTAACTGTGTGATCTTGTGCAAGTTACACATTCTCTTTTATACCTCCGTTTC
>NW_023227077.1:0-785 GCF_002007445.2 Ailuropoda melanoleuca
TCCTCGCCAACACCTGTTTTTTCTTGAGTAATACACTTAATTTTTAACATAATTAGCATTTTTGCTGAAATGAGGGAAGAAAAGTAAATTGTATGAAACAAATGTATAATAATTTATGAATTACTTACGCTTTTGTATCACTCATTCAGCGTTGCTGGAGTATTGACAATGCACAGACCTGTGTAATGATCAGCAAATTTGTTCATCTTTGACATTTTGCAACTTTCAGTCCTATGAAAACAACCGTAAACACGTTTAAAATATTGTCTTTATGAAGGTGTATTGGTCAAGGAAGGAAGAGAGAACACATTTTATTGAATAATTTGGCAGTTTGACTTGTAACTTAAATATTTATGTGGGCTTCCGTTTGTGCTCTGGTACTGATGCCAAGTCAGAATCACTCAAGCTATTCAGTGATTCTCTCGTCTCATGGCAAATAGTTGATTCTGTTAGTTCTAGTGGATGGGGCTATGAGATGCTCGTCTCGCATGGTGATCCCGTGAGGCTGCTAACGTCATCCATTCGCTGAGTCTGAATCATGCCTACTTGTGGAATGGAGGGAGAGGGCATTTTGCAGCTGCTTTTGAAAACTTGTTAGGCCTGGTAATTGTTTCAAAACTGAGCATGGATGAAACGCCCAGAGCTATCAGCTGGAAGTGCTGTGAAGGAGGAGAGAATGGCTTCCCCATCCCCAGCTCCTTTAGGCTTTGTTGTCATTCAGTTTGGAGTAGCAGGGGACCTTCCAGATTAGAATCAACTGAGAACATCGGGAAGGATCCGGTGAA
>NW_023227079.1:0-579 GCF_002007445.2 Ailuropoda melanoleuca
TGGTTGTGACCTCTCCTTTTTCATTCATAATTTTATTAATTTGGGTCCTTTCTCTTTTCTTTTGGATAAGTTGCCAGTGGTCTGTCAATGTTATGGATTCTCTCAAAGAACCAGCTTCTAGTTCTGTTGATCTGCTCTATTGTACTCCTGGTTTGTAATTCATTGATTTCTGCTCTAATCTTGGTCAACTGCTTCCTTGTGCATGGATTAGGTCTGTCCCTCTGTTGCTGTTCCAGCTTCTTGAGGTGACTAACATAATATAATAAAAAACACATTAAAAAAAATTACAATTTTAAGTGTATAAATAAATATATTTTTAAATGGTCAGTTTTAATTTTTAATATGGTCAAAGTCAGTAGATAAAAAATGCATAAAGAAAAGATATGTGAGGTCCTCAATAATTTTTAAGAAATCAAGGNAGGTTTATTGAGTCATTCCTGAGCAGGATGGCTCTTAGTCTTCAAGCGTTTGAGTTTCTTCAAAATTTTTCCTTGTGGTTGAGTTCCAGTTTCAGAGTGTTGTGGTCTGAGAATATGCAGGGAATAATTTCAGTCTTTTGGTATCGGTTGAGACCTGTTT
>NW_023227080.1:0-785 GCF_002007445.2 Ailuropoda melanoleuca
CACACACACACACACACACACACACACACACACACACACAAAGCTATTATATCCTGGAAGAAAGTGAAAAAAACCTCTTGTCACATGATGCAATGTGATTTAATGTCTGGGGGATCTGTCTAGATTATTGCATTTTCGAGTAAACTTTCAGAAAATTCTTTATGACGGAGCCCCTCCTTTCCTGGTAAGTGATGTCCAAACCCCCATTCTGGACTTTATCATTAGATTAATCTCCAATTTTTAATTTTCTCCAGTGAAAAATATTATTTGGGAAAAGTAAGTATCTATTAAAAGTTATTTTGCATTGTGAGTTGTAAAAGAGTATGTAAAACAAAATCATGATTAAATCCCTTTACTGAGCAGTTTTCTTCTTTTCTATGGTTCCACAGAAGAAAATCATATTACAGGCCCGGGATCAGAGCAAAGAGAGAAGAGATTCAGGTAACTCTACCATTGCGCTGTGAAGGTACACACAATTTTCCAGAGATGCCCAACTGCCGGGTAGTGGATCTCCACACAGGATTTCCTCAGAGACAAACCAAGTCCTAGAGTATTTCCTGACCATGATACCCGGTTGGGGGTCTCAGATTAGCTCTCAGTTCCCCTCTTTCCCTGGTTAGTTCCCCTGGTTAGCCTCCCTCCAGTCACAGTTTAAATCTCACTTCCTGTGGGAAGTTTCCTCAGACACAGATGATGGTTTGATTATCAACAGACGAATGGATAAAGAAGATGTGGTCCATATATACAATGGAATATTAGCCATCAGAAAGAACGATTACCCAACA
>NW_023227081.1:0-1620 GCF_002007445.2 Ailuropoda melanoleuca
CTCTACAAATGAGTGAAAGGAAGATGGTGGTTTATCCTCCCCTCTCCTCAGGTGATGGGGCCAGTGTGGTAGTTGGTGATGTTTCCTCAGGTGAAGAAAAACAGGTGTTTTATACATCACCTCAGAGATGGTGCCAACTGGGGCTGTGAGTCACTGAATCTTATCTGGGAAGCAGCTGCTGTTTTTTATCTTTTGTTGTGGTTGATCTCAATTAAAAAGACTACTTTATGGTAGAAGAAAGCTGTGGTCCCATTTGTTCTGATTATATTACATGCAGAATTCTAGGATCAGAGGAAGGACCCCATAATTTAGAACAAACAGAGATTTGCAGAAGTGAACGTGTGAGACTGGGCACAGGGCTAGTGAATTCAGTGCAAGGCACTGGGACACCACTAGTGGTAGATAGATTGTTTCAGGGGGTGATTATGGGTAGTTGAGGGAAATCTCAAGGTTTTTAAAGATTTCTCATCTGTACTCAGGGAAAAATATGAAGACTGTGAACAAGTTACTTCTATTTCTGAGACCTCAGTCATCTCATCTGTGGAAGTGAGTTGGGGTTCTCTGATCCCTAAGGTCTTTTCAACTTAAATGTGCTCTAATTCCAACTCTGGAATTATTTTGTAACCACAGAGCCTTCTAATAAACAAACATCGTCTTATCCTTTATCACCTTAGGGCAAATTCTTGTTCACTTGGTGGATTGCCATGACTCATCACACTTGCTACAAAACTGAATGTTAATACAGCTATAGAGTTTTATATATGTCTTGTAGGATTATAAAAAAACATAATGTCTCCATGAACGGCACCATATTTCTTCTGTTGAACTTTTTTGAAATTGTCATGGGGTCTGATAAATAACATATAAACATCAATTTTGTTATAGAGTAATAGCATAAAGTATTTCAAGGACTTTGCAAGAGACAGTCTATATAAATGTGTGTGTGTGTGTCTGTACACACACGCACAAGTGAGCATTTGAAGTAATACAGCAATGGTATAAATCGTGATGACATCAGAAACAAACTCACTGACTTCATTAGTCTCCCCTCTCATCGAGAATAAAGGATTACAGTCTGACTGATCTCTTTGATTTACAAGTCTGAAATAATCTCTCCCAGCTTAAAGTTCCAAATTATCTTAGGATAAAATGCCTAACATCTTGACATGAAACAAAAGGCAGCTCAGTGGTAGAGTTGCATTAACTCCTACAGGCCACATGTCCGCATCTCTCTTCCTGATGTGGTCTCTGCTCCAGCTATACTGAACTACTTTAAAATGCCTGAATACTCTATTTTCTTCCCAGTGTTAAGCCTTTGTAGGGCCTGTCTCCCTTGACAGAAATACCCTTCCCCTGCTTCCTTGACAGCCAACTCCTTCCCTTCCTTCAGGTTTCAGCTGGGTAAATTTGACTTTCCATGAAGGAGATTATAACCATTTCATAATATCAGTTCTGCCTCTGACAACGGGGAAACAGCCTAAGACTTTAAGTAATTAATTCATATTTATTGAACACCCACTACTACGGTGTAAAAATGCCACAGGTGACGTAAATAGGAACAAGATACAGACTTCTATTAAAAGACGATTTGTGGAATATAAACACATACTAGGACTAATG
>NW_023227082.1:0-785 GCF_002007445.2 Ailuropoda melanoleuca
AAAAAAAAAAAAAGAATCCATGTTAATTTTAGAGATTAAAGAAAGGTCAAAGAAGAAACAAAATATCTGCAATCCCCACCCAGAAATAACCACTATTAACATTTGGATCCACATTTCTCTTCAGTTTTTGTCTCTAATAGAAGATAATTTGTTACCAAGTTGAGTAATACACTGTATTTTATATATAATACATATAATTATATATGTGTCATATATAATTTTACCTCCTGATTTTTCCAGTTAAAGCCATGTCACAAAGATTTTCTCATGTCATTGAAGATTCTGTGTAAATGTTATTTTTAATTGCTGTATAATAGTCTATCTTTGCAAATGTCATAATTATTTTTACCCACCACACATGTCATTGAACATTTAAGTTGCCACCAGTGTTTTTGCTATTATTAAAAATCTTGTAACAAAAATATTGTGATAAACATTCATGCATATCTTGTTCACACTTTGGAAAACAACCATAGCACAGCCGAGAAGCAGAAATACTGCATAACAGGATAAAAACTTTTAAAATCTCTCCATAAACACCACCAACTTTTTTTTATGGAGACATTGTACTAACTTTCACTTAACACCTGTTTCTGAAGGCACCCATGAGAAAATATTTTACATTAGCTCTGTTCCAGAAAATTTCGAAGGTTTTAAAAATACATTTATCAAATGCTTGTGTTCTAGACACTGTGCTAAGTGCTTTATATGTCCTGTCATTTACTCCTTACAAAAGCGCCATGAGAAAGGACAAGACACTCTGATGATTCGCATTTTTCACACAC
>NW_023227083.1:0-785 GCF_002007445.2 Ailuropoda melanoleuca
CCTGTACACTAAGTTGCTGCCCAGAGACAGGATATATCCTATGACAGCATGAGGTGAGGTGTGAACTCTAGGCCCTAAAGTTCATTCATTCATTGTTGCTCACAGGCTTTCAAGGCTTACTTGCTACAATGATGTGCCTCTTTCTCCTGGCCCTGAAGATGCCCCTTCCTTCTTCTCAAGCTGAAAAATGTATCTACATTTCATATAATACTTTGTGTTTGGAGTGGGGGACCTCTTCTCTTCTCCATCTTGGTAATCCAAGGACACATGAGACAGCAGCCCTGTGGTGGCCAGCCTCCAAGATGACCCTGAATGATTCTTCCTTACTGGTATTCATGGTCCTGTATAGTCCCTTGTCACACTGAACAGCATTGACCTGTGTAACCAATAGGATGCTGCAGAAATGAGAAGATGTGATTTCTACGGCTGGCTCATAAAGGCATTACACTTCTGCCTCGCCCTCACTTGGATCACTTACTTGAGGGAAGTCAGCCACCAAGTCAGGAGGGCACTCTAGCAGCCCTGTGAAGAGGCCCACATGGGGAGGAACTGCCTCCTGCCAAGAGCCAGATGAGTGAGCCACCGTGGGAGATCCTCCAGCCCCATCAAAGACTCCAGATGATGTGCCCTGAGTGGCATCTTGACTGTACCTCATGCTAGACCCTGCCCAGAACACCCAGCTGAGCTGCTCCAGATTCCTGACCCACAGAGAAATAACATGAAATAATGTCTATTTTTGTTTTAAGCCACGAAGCTTTGGTGTAATTTGTTACTAAAACAGATTA
>NW_023227084.1:0-785 GCF_002007445.2 Ailuropoda melanoleuca
CTCTCTCTCTCTCTCAAATAAATAAATAAATAAATAAATAAATAAATAAATAAATAAAATCTTTAAAAAACATTGATAGCCAATAGTGATACATTATTATTATTAACTCAGAATATGACTTTATTTGGAAATACAGTCTTTACGGAGGTAATGATTTTAAGTTAAAATGATGTTGTTAGGGTAGGCCCTTATAAGGTATCCTTATAAAAAGGGGAAATTCAGACACAGAAAGTGACACTACATATGGGAATGGCAATGTAAAGAGACACAGGTCAGGCCATCTATGGCCATGGAGAGAGGCCTAGAAAATATCCTTCACTACAACCCTCGGTAGGCGTCAATCCTGCTGGCACCTTGATTTTTGGCTTCTAGCCCCCAGAACTATGCAAAAATAAATTTCTGTTGTTTAAGCCACCAAGGTTGCAGTGTTTTTTATGGCAGCCCCAGAAAACTAATAAAATTATGTTTGCTTGGTTTGTTTTCTTATGCCATATGTAGAATTGTCTTTTTAAATGTAAAATATTTTAGATTGGTAATATGATATCTCATGATTTGGACTTCTGAAAATTATAATAGTAATTTTCATCCAAAGTACAGTTTATAGGGATGGCTGGATGGCTCAGTTGGTTAAGTATCTGCCTTCAGCTCAGGTCATAATCCCAGAGTCCTGGGATCAAGTCCCACATCGGGCTCCTTGCTCAGCAGGAAGCCTGCTTCTCCCTCTGCTTGCTTGTCCTTGCTTGCTCTCTCTCTCTGACAAATAAATAAATAAAATCTTAAAAAAA
>NW_023227085.1:0-785 GCF_002007445.2 Ailuropoda melanoleuca
CTCAGTGGGGCTTTATGATCACCTAAACAAATAAAATGCAAAAGGATACATGACTTCCAAGAAAGGTCATAAAAAGCTGGCCTTTTATCTTGAGACATGTAATCTTTGACTCCATTAACTGCCAAATAAAAATTCTGGCTAGCCTGAAGGCATTGTTAGAAAGTTTAGCAACACCACTGCTTGCTATGATGTGGAAAATAGGGAAAATGCCCCTAATAAATTAGATGATATAAGATCTCAGACAGAGCATTGAAGTGGCTGCCCACCTTCTAGCTGACTATGGTAAAGTGCATGAGGAGAGCCATAACCTAAAGAAAGAATTCTTAAATATATAGGAGCTGGGGTCACTGAGGAAATAAAACCTTGTCATTTTGAGCCTCTCTGGAGGAAAAACAATCCTAAAATTAAGAAATAGCCTAAGAATACAGAAAAAAATCTAGCATGCAATTGGAAAACATGGTGTAAAGATAAAGCGAGGAGTATAACTATAAAGAGCTATATTAAGAAAAATTTTAAGTAGTACCTGAAAAAGACAAAGACCTTCTAAGAATATCAAGCAGGTCTCACAGGTCCTTTCAATCACTCAAAAGGACTTCTAAGAATCTGAAATACATTGTCCCACAACTGTCTCAAACGAAGCTCAAGGTACCACAGGATTATTACCCTGAAGAGGTCCATGGGTGTTACTTTTGTCTAACATAATCGTTTAGAGATTGATACATGAAAAAAACACACCACATTTTGAAAAAGAACTATATCAGATTAGCTGGAAAAAAAAAAAAAAA
>NW_023227086.1:0-785 GCF_002007445.2 Ailuropoda melanoleuca
AAAAAAAATCTAATATGCTTATATGTATTTTTTAAGTAAGATAAATCCCTCAATTGGAAACTTTTCTTATGACTCCCTACTATGTGCCAAATATTTTGTATATGTTTTCATTGACTCTGCCTGAAATGCTTGTAGATGGGCGTAATTATTTTCCCTTTGCAAGACATACAGTTCAAGATCAGAGATTCCAACACAAGCTTGTCCACAATAGTACGGCTAGTGAACGGAGTAACTGGACTTTAGCCAATGGGATTGACCATAGGGCGGAGCTGGCGCTGCAGACCATCCCACCTGCCACGGGCATTGGCTAAGCCAAGCATAGAAGAGGCTGATTCATGGATGCGAGTGTTTAAACACAGATGATTTCTCCAAGTTCCTTTTTCAGTTTCCAAATTCACAATGCCATCCCACATAACTTCAGTTGGGGTGAAGGGAATGATTAAGCCTCATTTCTGGGAAAGATAATGATGTTTTTCTCTTCTTTTCACCTCTAGTTCCGCTCCCAAACTGTGTTACTAAAAAGCAACACCAACAGGGGCCCCTGGGTGGCTCAGTCGGTTAAGCCTCAGGCTCCTAGTTTTGGCTCAAGTCCTGATCTCAGGGTCATGGGATCAAGCCCCGCCTGGGCCTGCATGGGGCTTTGCGTTCAGTAGGGAGGCTGCTTCTCCTCTCTCTCCCTCTGCCCCTCCCCCTGCTTGTGTGTGTTCTCTCTCTATAAATAAATAAATAAATAAATAAATAAATAAATAAATAAATAAAACATCTTTAAAAAAAAATTTTAAAAA
>NW_023227087.1:0-785 GCF_002007445.2 Ailuropoda melanoleuca
GGGGATGAGAGAGAGGACTGGTGTCATTTTTCTCCCTTGCCCATCAGCAAGGACTTACTTCAGTGAGCAATACAGCACCAACAGTGGAGGCCTGAGTCGCTTACACCAAACCCCACCCCCTGCACTCTGCAGGTACTTCTTTACTAGGGCAAGTGTGTCTGAAAACCAGAGCAGTGAGTCCCTCCCCCAGAAGTCCAGCACAAATGGCCTGCATGCACCAAGTCTACCCATTGTAGAGTACTGCAAAGCTTCAGCTCTAGTGAAAATAGGATCAAGCCTCTTTAAACAAGCATACCAAAGCACACCTAGTTAAAACTTGCTACACTCTGGACAAGCTCCAGACACTCCCCACTGCAGGCAAGGAGAAACTCTTCAGAGGACTGACATGAGGGAAAGAGCAGCCAGCACACAACAGCAGAGTGCACAGAATACACCAGAAACACTTCCTGAAGCTCAAGGCCCTGGGCACTCTTTGACCTCTTCTTGATAAAGCCATTGTCCTCAGGAGCAGAAAACAGAAAAGGTTTTCCTAACACAGAGAAGAAGACAGAGACCTAGACAAAATGCCAAAATGGAGGAATGCATCCCCCCAAAAAGAACAAGAAAACATTATGGCCAGGGATCTAATTGAAACACATATAAGCAATACGTCTGATCCATAATTTAAAGCAGCAATCAGAAGAACACTAGCTGGGCTTGAGAAAAGCATAGAAGACCCCAAGGATTTATTTCTTACTGCAGAAATAAAAGACCTAAAAACTAGTCAGGCCAAAGTAAAAAAAAAA
>NW_023227088.1:0-785 GCF_002007445.2 Ailuropoda melanoleuca
AGAGGAGTATTTAGGAATTATTAAGGATGATGAATCAGGGGGACTTTTCAGTTCGTATTGCTGAAAATTTTTACATTAAGAATATGTTCATGAGTTACTTGCTTAATTTAAATTTAAAGAATTTAAGTACAAGAAACCAAGAAGTAGTGATATTTGGCAGGTCACATGGGCCAGCTTTTCAATCGTTCTCAACCAAACCTTTATAATATTTACATAACTTGCCTTCTCTCAGATTCTCCCCCAGAATTACTGCTTCTGAGCATAGTCATGCTATAACTTCCTTTCTGTAATTCATACATCCTTCGTTCTCGGGGTGTGTGTCTTGGTACCTTCAGAAATCAAATTACAAATTTCATGATAACATTTTTTTAAAATAAAACTTCTAGTTAGGAATCAATTTTAAATTAGACTGTTTCTCTTTTTCTGCAGTTTCAACATTAGCACCAAAAGTTGGCTTTCTTGTGGAGACCATTTCCACAAAGAAATAATAATTAAAAAAAATGAATTAGGGGCACCTGGCTGGCTCAGGTGGTTAAGCGACTGCTTCTTGATTTCTGCTCAGGTCATGATCTCAGGGTCGTGAGATCAAGCTTAACCTCGGCTCCATGCTCAGTGTGGAGTCTGCTGAAGGGTCTTTCTTCCTCTCCCGCTGCCCCTCCCTCTGCTTGCGTGCATGTGTGCTCTCTCTAAATAAATAAAATCTTTAAAAAATGAATTCACAAGTGTCCCCATGTATATAAAGATAAGAAATGCACAATAAAGTCAAAATTTTAGGTGTATTCCAA
>NW_023227090.1:0-785 GCF_002007445.2 Ailuropoda melanoleuca
TGTAGATTTGCTTATGGGCTCTTTCCGTGGGATGTACGGGCTTGAGGGCCGCACACACATCTGGGATGCCCATCGCGGTGTTCCCAGCAGGGAGCCGGAGTCACCAAATCTTTGCTCACTAAGAAAGCACTGAAAAGAATGTGAATTTCAGCAAAGGCCTGGTAGAAGGAAGAAAAGTTAAATAAAAGCACCACTCTTTCTGACCCGGGAATGGGGAAGAAATCAAAAGAGGGAGGAGAGCCATAGGGTCTGATGGGCATGTCCGGGTCTTTCTCCTGGTCTAAACCTGGAGAGGTCACGGTGCCTAGTGAGACCAGCATCTACCCACAGACCCGCTCCCCTCTCAGGGTGCAGCAACGTCAACTCGGCAGGAAAGCACTGGCAGCAGGGGGAGGCTCTGAGACTGGGTTTTCCTGGGCTTGATTCCCATGGGGCATTATCAAGGCTGAAATATGGCATCAGGCAGCTAGGACATAGTCCCCAACACCCCCCAACACACGCAAACACACACTCTCTGGAGTTGCAAGAGCCACACCCTCCCCTCAAAGACCCAGACTGCATCCGAGGAAGAGAAGCAGGAGAGGGCAGGCCGTCTTCAACACAGCACGTTTCCGCCTACAAAGACAGGATCTGTTGAAATGATCAAATAGCTAACCTCTGTTCCCACCGGCCTGCTAGAGGGGCTCAGGCAAGAGGCCAGGCTACTTGTAGAAAAGAAATTATATTTTCTCTGCACATCTGTGAGGCGAGTTCAATCAACAGCGCAATTTTACCTGTAGGCACTA
>NW_023227091.1:0-503 GCF_002007445.2 Ailuropoda melanoleuca
GGGGAGAGGCAGAGGAATAGAGAAAGGGAGAAGCAGACTCTGCTAGCAGGGAGCCCAATGTGGGGCTCTGCCTCAGGTCCCTGGGATCATGACCTAAACCAAAGGGAGACCCTTAACCTACTGAGCCACCCAGATGCCCCTTAATTCTGTTTAATACTGATAAAATAATCTGGGGAATTTCAGAGATGAGTTAAAATTCTTTACCACTTGTCAACATGATTATGGGAGCCTGAAACCTCATACAAAATACTCCCACTCCCTATAGGTCTTCATAATTCCTCACTTCCCAGATAAGGTAGTTTTTTACATATTAGTAGTTGGTAGAAATAATCATTTTTCTATGTGGACTTGTTTAGCTAAAATTTTATTTTTATATTGCATAATGCAGGTCCAGAANATGCATAATGCAGGTCCAGAAAATGACAGAACATTTTTTAAGAACTTTGGGGTAGCCATGAAATTCCTCCTCCATGATCACTCATGAAAATAAGATTTTCTAGGAA
>NW_023227092.1:0-2618 GCF_002007445.2 Ailuropoda melanoleuca
CTAGTGTCTTTGCGTAATCCCCCGAGTCTGTGCGTCAAATGCACAAAAGCTCTGACTCCCATAGGTGTGGCCTCAGAGGACAGACCCCACTGTTTCAAGGTTCCTGTGGCCCAGCTGACGGGGGAGGGCTAGAAGGACTGACCCCGGAAGACTAGAAGTGTGTTTTCACTTTCAGGGATGCGGCCTGGGCTAAACTGGGCCCCGGGGAGGGGGACAGGGAGACTCATCCTTGCTCACTGGAGATGCTGCTTCTCACCCACCCAGGACCCGGCATAGGGTTTTTTTGTTTTTGTTTGGTTTTGTTTGTTTTGTTTTGTTGCTTGAAAGTCCTATAGGGAAATGTCCTACAGACACAGCTCACCTAGAGTACGGGTCTGGATCAGAGATCGTGGCTCAGGGCAAGCAAGGAAAGCTTTCCCTAGACGATGTGACAGATCCCTGTGCCTCGGTGACATCCCGCTTTACACCAGCAGCAGGACTCCCTCGGCCAAGCATTTGTTGGGAAGGGAACTATCTGCAGAGGAAAGCAGCTACAATCCATCCGTTGTCGTGCTAGAAGGTGAAAAGGCTTCCAGGTTGTGGTCTGACATGCATGGAGTTTAGGCATCACCTCTCCTGTCCTCACAAGAGAAAAGCTGAACAAAGGGAAAGCAGCAACTCTTCAATGCAGCAGAGAACTGAGGTCATGGGGCAAACTGTCCCCCAAAAAACTGAGGAGACAGGTGCATACAGAGCCTCACAGGTTCCCGGGACCTGGGTGGCCACCCCGACTCCCCAGCAATAATTCCCTGGAGGCTCTGTGTCCACACACTGGAAGGGGACAAACCCCAGGGCCCCCAGTCCTTGGGGACTTCCACCCGGTCCTGAGTGCACTGCCAGTAGCCCCACCACATCCTCAGGGAGAAGACCAAAGAAAAGTCCTGCATGCCTCCACAGCGGGAGAAGGACGGCAACCACTCAGAAACTCCCCAGAGCTCTCTCTTTCTGCCTCAGGACACCTTCCCTCAAGGGCCGCTGTTCTACCAGGGCGACCTCCTGGGGTTCTCCCCAAGCAGAAGTGGCCTGCGGGAAAGGAAATCCCCATATCGAGTCCCCGCCTCCTTTCCATGGGGAGGAAGGCCCCAAGTCCAGGTCCTTCTAGCATTCTCTCATCGAACGGGAAAGGAAATCTGAGGAGCTCTTGTAAAGGTCCAACCCCCGGAACACAGGCTCGCCTCACCGGGAATTACATACAAGATCTGAGTGACACACTTAATCAGGACACAACGGACGTTATAGACGACATACCTAACTGCGGCTGGNTGGCTGGAAAACAAACTTTTTTCCTACTAGTATGGAACATTCAGGAAGATAGTCTGTGGTATCACACGGGCTCTGTAAGCATTCAATTATGGAAATATTACAAATCATGTTCTCTGACACGTTGGAAATAAATTAGAAATCAAGAACTCTAAGATCCAGAGAATCACAGAACACTTGCAAACTCAGCAGTGTACTTCCTTAAGGCACCCGGGTTAGACAGGAGCACACCACATACGACACTTAACACAGCCCAGTAATAAACATACATCATATCCAGTTTGGCGGGGAGCTGGAGCTCTGCATGCTTCTGTGAGAAAAAGACAGAGCTGGGACGCCTGGGTGGCTGCATGGTTGAGCGTCTGTCTTCCGCTCGGGTCATGATCCCGCTGTCCTGGGATCGAGCCCCACATCGGGCTCCTGGCTCAGCGGGGAGTCTGATTCTTCCTCTCCCTCTGCCTCTCCCCCTGCTCCTGCTCTCTCTCTGTATCTCTCGTTGCAAATAAATAAATAAAATCCTTAAAAAAACACACACCAACAAGAGTCGACCATCACTTAACGAGGTTTCCTCTTATGGAGGTAGAAAACTAACCAGCAAATCAATCTCGAGTAGCTGAGAGAAGGTCAAAGAGCAGAAATCAATTCAAAAGGAAATCGATAAACTGCAGAGAAAATAACAGTCAACCCTTGGTTTGTGAGAAGACGACTAAAATGGATCAAACCCCAGCATGACTGGTAGGAACAAACAAGGTTGGAGTCGTGAACACCCTGTGAGTGCCCAGGTACCCACTCCCCGTGTCAGGAACTTTCCAGATTGGACAGCACTTCCTGCTTCCATAATCCCTCTGTGATACCGAAACCAGCGGAAGGAGTGATCTTGAGGAAGGGATTTGTGCACCTTGTGCTTTCCTGTTCACTTTCAAGAGGAAACAGTGTGGCGGCAATCTCCTCACTGGCCCTGCCATTCCCTTCTCCGTCCAGAGTGAGGACCCCGGAGTCCTGAGGGGAGGCTGACATCTGCCAGGCTCTCGTATGGGCTGATGAGGGCGGAAGCTCCGAAAGGGGCTCCTACCCTGGCTCTCTGCTTCCAGCTGGTGTGCATGCGATGGCCTCTCCTTGTCCTCCCTGCTCTGCCAGTTTGCCCCGAAGGCTTCAGCGGACAGCCCTGGAAGCGAATGTGGCATCCGTTGGCCTCAGTAAGGAGAGCAAAGCAGCCTCCCTCTCCAGGGGGGGAGCAGGCTGCGTCCTACAGTTTAGCTGTCCAGAAACACGGTGGGTATCGGTATCCGCTCTCATCGTCGCCCCTGGTTTGCACTGGG
>NW_023227092.1:2838-6975 GCF_002007445.2 Ailuropoda melanoleuca
CCCTGGTTTGCACTGGGTTCGACTTCAAACTGCAGGGGGGTCGAGTGCTGATAGTACTGTGAGCACACAGAGGTCATCTGCAGGGGAAACTGCGCTGGGACATGGGACTCTAATTCGTCCCTTTTCAGCACCTGGACTCGAAGTTTAATTCAAGCTAGATGATACAGTCCCTGCAGAAAAAATATTGCTTTTCTTTCTTTCTTTTTTTTTTTTTTTGGATTTATTTACTTATCAGACCGAGAGAGACAAAGAACACACATGTGCTTGGGGGGGGGACAGAGGGAGAGAAACTCAAGACAGCTCCATGCCCAGGGCAGAGCCCAACATGGAGTCGAACTCAGGACCCAGAGAGAATGACCTGAGCCAAGAGCAGGAGTCAGAGGCTTCACTGACTGAGCCACCCAGGCGCCCCGGGAATGAACTCGCTTTTAAGTGTAAGACAGCCAGTGGACTGCCAGGGAACTACATACGCACAAAACAGTAGGAAGTCTAGTCCATCAAAGATCGACAGAGCTTCACTATAAAACACAAATCTTAGTGAGAGCGAGGCAGAAACTATCCAAACCTGTACGGAGAGCGAACGGAAGGCTGGGGCACAGAAACGATGGCCTAGAAAGGGAAAGGGGACCCAGCATTGATAGTTTCGTTCGGCCTCCTGCCAGTCCCTTTACAGTCCCGATGAGAAATCCTGCCCTTGAGATCCTCACGGTATCTGAGAACACGTTTCCTTATCGATTTTACGCGGTTCAACCGAGTTCTCTTACTGTCACCAAATCACCACGGTTGAAGAAGGAGAAACTCAAATGCTTAATTCCAGGAATTAGACACTTGTCGTCCCCACGGATTCCAGGGAAAAGCCGACCCGGATGGCCAGAAGGTACTAAGACCCTTCTCCTCCCTGCCTTGGGGTCCGCTTCAAAGGACACTTGATTCCTTTCCATCAGCCCACGCTGCTGTCTTGTCCCCCTTTGTCACTTCTCCTGTGGCACCCGAGCACTGCTCCACCAGCTAGGGCAACAAGCCAGTCTCCCCTGAGGCCGCAGACCCAGCCTGCGCTGTGCGCTCAACTCCAGCTCCGCGCTGCTCCCGCTAACAATGTGGCTAGCGACGTGAAGATGTGAGCCCCCCTCAACAGAAGGCAGCCCAGGTATCACCAAAGACCAGAGAAAAATAAAAGATTGACCCAAAACGCAGTCCCAATGAGTGCGGGCCTCCCCAGGAGAAGTTGATTACGGCTTGGCTCTGCTTGCTAGGACATGCTGCCACTGTTTCTCATCTTGATTTGCATCAAAGCTCTTTCCTGGGACTGGAAAGGACTGAAGGACGGGGAGCCCTTAACTTCCCTTCTGTGTTAGACGGAGCCGCGACGTTTGCCTTCACACAGGAAGTCTGTGAATTCCTTATAGGAAGATAGATAGTGTGTGGATAAAGGAGAATCACTCCATTTCCTTACGACAAGCAAAGAAATGCTCCAACAGGGAAGCACATCAGCTTACCCCTGTCCAGGCCTGTGGATGCTTACAAAGCCTGGTTCACAGTTCAACGTCCATGGAAGGGCCAGCCCCAGGGTCCCCGGAGGAACTGAATGTCAGGTGGGTTGGCAGGGATCCCGTGTGCGGAATCCTGGTAGTGATGACACATCGACATCACAAAGGAGGATTCTCTCCTAGCAACAGTGGGCTCCACTCAGTGGGAAGCAGGCAGAAGAGGTCGCACGTGTGGTGGCTCAGAGCAGGGCCTCTGACAGAGTCAAAACAAAACTGNGTGGTGGCTCAGAGCAGGGGCTCTGACAGAGTCAAAACAAAACTGCGGGGCAAGGGCCGTGGCCTGGGGTTGGGGTGCTTCTCTGGCCAGCACGGATGATGGGGACGTACATGGCTTTAGAAGGGAGCAGTATCTTTGGAGGCTTGTCGGAAAAGCAAAGGATACTGCCGAAGCTGAGGCTCATGGAACCCAAGAGAGTGACAAGGGCCCGGAAGACAGAGCACAAGGAGAAGGGGGGCCGTGCATGAAGCAGCCAACGCCTCTGGGGCTGCAGGAGCGATGCTCCATCAGGAAGAATCCAGGAACCACTCTAATGTCTCTGGTCATCTCCTCACTGATGAAGCCACAGGCACGTGGGTGGGTGGAGCTGGCGTTCAAGTCCAGTGGACCCTGCTAACGTTTGAGGCATCCCAGTGGCCAATACGTACTTTTGGAAGAACCCAAATTCATCTGGGTCCTTTTGCCGGATCTGCCGAGAAACAGTGGCAACTTCTGGGAGGTGTTGACCTTGGCCTGGTCTTTCAAGTGTCCATTCGCCCATCTGTCAGGTGCATTCACGCTCCTTCGCAGGCCAGCCACGATACCGAAATAGTAGCCACTCACCGCTCCTCAGGGGCTCCCGGAACTGGAACAAGACGTCATACATGGTCGTTCACTCCCATCATTCCATTGTCTGCAGTGATCACGGCTGCTATATGAGTCGCACATGACCCATTTCATCCGCCTTCCTCTGCACATGTGAGATGGGAATCACTTGTTGCTATGGAAACTGGATGTTTACCAGGAAGGACGAGACGTTCCAAATTGCATCTCACCCATGGGTCCACTTGCCTTGGTTTTAGTTCAGGGATGAAGTGGTGTGGTGCCCGTCCTTCTTATCACTGATTATCTTTGTTCAGCTCTGACATTTCCCCAAAAAGATATCCACGCGAAGAAGTGCGGATCGAGTCCAGTACAGCGAAGCGACCCCCGAGTGTCCCGGGATCGAGGCATCTGTTGTTGGGTAAGATAGGCCACTGTCCCTTAGCAGCCAAGGGCAGCTACAGCAGGTCAGCCGTGAGACCCTTCAGCTGTACGTCAGTGGGCCGTATTCATGGATTATGATTGGTACCATTTATCTTGGGGGTAGAGTGAGAGGAAGTTTCCCAAGGAATTTCTCTATGTTTAAACTACTCACAGTATCCAGGGGGTTGGTGTAAGATTGCCTTTGCCCTTAGCCAAGTGTCAACATGGAGGCCTCTGATCACCCACAGGAAGGTCCCTCCCCTGTTTCAAGGACTTTTCAGTGGTATACAGGCTTTAAGGAAATTTAATTTTTCCTTTTGCCATTGTTTCCCAGCTCACTGGCACCAAAGCGCCTCAGACTCACCCNTTTGCCCCAAGCCCCCCGAGTGCCCTCCCAGTGCAGCCTGGGGAGAGTGGGGTGTCCAGCTTTGGGAAGCACCTAGAGCCAGTAGGTCCACGGACCTCTGGTTTCCATAAGGACTGGAGCCCAGCTGCCTGGGTGTTTGGGGAAGGAAAGATGGGGCCGTGGAGGCGCTCTAGGCCTTCCAGCTTCTGGCCTACAGGGAGGCCCAACCAGACCCCATAAGGCAAGCTCCTTCACGGACTCCTTGAGTCTGTCTCCAGAAGAATCTTGCACCTGGGCTTGGGAGCCAGAGGAGTCCTGCGCAGGTCTACTTTGTGGAGACCCCAGGAGCTGAGTTCAGAGGTCCCGAAATTATGCCCTTCAGTGGGTTGGCCCGGGGACCAAGGATGCGCCCCACAGCCCCGGGGCAGCAGTGCCAAGTGCAAGGAGAGGGTGTGCTTCGTGGCCACGCGGGGGCCTGGAGCCTGCCAGCGGGATCCCAGCAGCTTGGCCCAGGAGCCCCAGGTGACGGCTGCCCCTTCCCCCCCCACTTCCTTCTCGGCGCCTTGGCCCTTCCAGCCCNTGGCCCCAGGACAAAGGACTGAATTATTGACTCATTCGCATATGACAAAAATCTGTGGGGAGGGTTTTCCCAGTATGAGTTTTCTGATGACAATGCTGGGGGAAGGATTTTCCGCTTGGACTTTAAAACTGGCATCTGTCTCCTCAGCATGAGGACTTCCGTGTTCACTAAGGAACAAGGGATCGCTGAAGAGTTCCCTTCATTCATTTCACTGGGAGCGTTTTATTAGGGTGAATCCTCTCCTGTCCTGCAAGTGTGCCCATGGGCGATGGGATGACCGTTTTTCATCCTTGCATTTCCTCTAGAGCCGTGACCATCTGGTATACCCCAAGACGGCCCTACTCCTAGTCAANCTAGTCAAGCCCATCCTTCCTTCCTTCCTGTCTCAAGGGATGACGCCCACTCTTTGCGTTCTGTGTAGGCGAAGGCTGGGGCTCCACCT
>NW_023227093.1:0-785 GCF_002007445.2 Ailuropoda melanoleuca
AAGCAGGGGGAGTGGGAGAGGAAGAAGCAGGCTCATAGCGGAGGATCCCGATGTGGGGCTCGATCCCATAATGCCGGGATCACGCCCTGAGCCAAAGGCAGACTCTTAACGACTGCGCCGCCCAGGTGCCCCATATTGTACATTTTGAATACAAATATGTGGAAAACAAAGTAACCCCATCTGGGAATAGAAGTGTTAGCGTCCACCCAAGGTAAACTCACAGTATGGAAAGGATAGATGGCAAAAGTAGGCAAGAACAGGCAGGCCTCCAATGTTGTGTGAGAGCAGATTTCAGGCGAAGAAGTTGGTGTTATTAATAACTGACACCACCCATATCAACATGACACAACTCTTCCAGAAAATTCTTGCCTAGGAAGATAAATAGATGAATTGCTAGCTCAAAAAATTAATTTTCTGGGCAAATGGTTTGCTCATCTGGGACAGGACAGATGACTGCTCTCCTATCAAGACCACAGACTACACACATAGGCAAAGAACTCACTATTATGACAAAGTTTATTTATCAAGACTTGTTTCAAGACCCTTGCTTCTCTGGGTCTATGAATCCTAAACTGTCTTAAATATCACAAACTGTGCCCAATCCCCATCAATTTCTTGCTTTGAAAAACCACCTTATCCCACTTGAGCCCAGAACCCCAAATCTCCCTTCTTGAGATCCCCTTTCTGGGACATTACCAAATCTCTGGCAAGGTGTTATTCTCCCTCGCTGCAGTAAATATCTAATAAACTTAGACTGACTTTGCTGGATTAACAGGTTTTGCTGG
>NW_023227094.1:0-785 GCF_002007445.2 Ailuropoda melanoleuca
TTATACCTGTTTTATTCATACTTGCCAAACCTCAGAAGCAACCAAAATGTCCCTCCATATGTGAATAGATAAATAAATTGTGATTTATATGGACAATGGACTATTACTCAGCACTAAAAAGAAATGAGCTATCAAGCCATAAGATGACATGCAGGAAACTTAAATGTACATTACTAAGTGAAAGAAGACCATCTGAAAAAGCTACCTGTCATGTGATTGGATCTATATGAATCCTGGCAATGGCAAAAGAATGGACACATTGACAACATCAGTGTTTGACAAGGGTCAGTGTGGAGGGTAGAATGCATAGGCAGAGCACAGAGGATTTTTAGAGCAGGAGGCACTTCTGCTTGTTGTTACCATTGTGAATACACGTCCTTACACATGTCAAACCCGTAAAATGTACATCAAGAGTGAAGCCTGATGAAAAGCATATTCGGGAGATAATGATGTGTGAGGGTAGGTTCCTCTGACTGTAACAGATGTATCACTCTGGTGGGGGAGGTTGTCTGTGTGTGGGGACGGGGCATTACGGGAAATCCTTGTGATTTCTGCTCGGTTTTTCTGTGAACCTAAAGCTGCTTTAAAAAATAAAGTTTATTAATTAAAAATATACACTATGGCATGATAGATATATCAAAACTTGCAAGTGCAATGAAGAAAAGACTGAAAAAGAATTTCTACAGAAAAATAATTAAAGAAAAACCATTTTGCATGCTTGATAGGATTTAAATAAAAGTCACTTAAGAAATAGCATATATCATTATAGAGAAGATGCTTCATAA
>NW_023227095.1:0-785 GCF_002007445.2 Ailuropoda melanoleuca
TCAGCCTGAGATGCAGGAAGATACATATGGATCTCTACAAATGAACATCTCCAGCGCTGAGTATTGAGGTATGAAGTGGGTAGCCGTGAAACCGCGCACAGATATTGGAAGATAAACAGAAGGGGAAGGGAGCCGCCATGTTCGGGTGCCGGGAAGCTATAGCCACCTGCATGGGGAAGCGGGCAGACTCGTGGACTGGCACTACGAGAGAGCAGGCTGAGACCGTGAGCCGGGGAACGCGTGCCACCGGACTGAAATGGAGCTCTGGTGTGCTCACTGGAGCCAGACTGAGACCGGGAGCTCCGGGAGTGCGCAGGGGCAGCTGGCAGCTGGCAGTGTTAGAAACACAAAGGACAGAGACACGGCAGCCCTGGAAGTGAGGGGTGGGACGCCGGGTGTGGGCATCACATCCCGGGACCCTACAGGGTCGAGCAGCACCAACAGAAACAGAGTTAAAGTGGCCAGAACATCAGTGGAGAACAGTCCGCGATCTCTCTGTTCTGAGACAGAGGCTGAGATTCAGCCACTGCTGCTCTGACTCTCAGAAGAGGCTCAGCAAACCGCCATGGAAAGCCACCAGAGAACAAAAGCCTGGAAATACTGGCTCACAGTGTGCCCATCCCCATTGCCCCTCGCAGGGGACACGGAGACTCTACCCAAACTGGGTTGCCTGAGTATCAGTGCGGCAGGCCACTCCCCCAGAAGGCAGGCAAGAAAATCAAGAAGCCCATATCCCTAAGATCCCTATAAAACAAGGGCGCACAGCCTGGGTCCCAGTCAATAAT
>NW_023227096.1:0-785 GCF_002007445.2 Ailuropoda melanoleuca
TCCCACAATGCTGGGATCACGCCCTGAGCCGAAGGCAGACGCTTAACCGCTGTGCCACCCAGGCGCCCCCAGTTACTTTTTTAGATTCTATGTCATTCTTCCTAATTCAGAGAGGGGTTTCAAGTTAATTTGCATATTTATTATATGGACTTAATATCCTTAATAGGGACTGTGTAGTTACACTTTGATGCTTAAAGTTGACATTTGTAAGCTTAGTTTTCTTGAAGGTATATGCTGTATTCCTTGGATATCTTTTGTTATTTTCTGAGATAGAATTTTAAAGCTCTCTTTTGGGGACGATATTAACACCTACCTCTTGGGGTGATATTGGGAGGAGCTAG
Source organism: Ailuropoda melanoleuca (assembly GCF_002007445.2). Lineage (NCBI taxonomy): Eukaryota > Metazoa > Chordata > Mammalia > Carnivora > Ursidae > Ailuropoda > Ailuropoda melanoleuca. Next base: position 342 of record NW_023227096.1, read on the forward strand.
ATGAAATAATATGTAAGAAACAGTGACACAAAAAAACTCTTACATTCTGTCACATCATGGGGGTTCAGTAGATGTTAATTTTTGCTTTTATTGATGTTATTTCATTGCCATCTAATTACCTATTTACAATATTCATGTCTTTACTCTTTGGTTAGAGACCATTACAAGAATGTCTTGTGTCTTAAATGGCAGGTAGCAACTGATGAGCCTCCACCAGAAGAATGTAATTCATTTTTCTCCGTGCATGGAAAGAAGACCTGTGATTTTGACACCCTTGAGACTCTTCTCCTCACAGCATCTGAAAGGTAGATTGTGTGTTTCTTCATGTAAATGCCATGCATTACGTTATGCTTTCTTTTATTTTTTTCTTTTATTTTTTTCTTTTTTTAAAGATTTTATTTATTTATTCGACAGAGATAGAGACAGCCAGCGAGAGAGGGAACA
>NW_023227097.1:0-785 GCF_002007445.2 Ailuropoda melanoleuca
AAAACCCCTCCAGCCCTGAGATGGCATTCCCCTCGTGCCTTAAATGAAAGAAGTGGTCTCAAATAAAATATATGACCATAACATAGATGTCGTAGATCTTCAGAGACAGCTCCCATGAGCGCCTATGAAAAACAAAACCATGACCTGTTTCTTCTCCGTCCTGCCATTTACCGTTCTCTAGAATTACATCAGGTGTTTGTTACCTCGTGTACTGCCTCCCTGCTCCCCTAGATACAAGCCCCATGACGACAGGGACTCGTCTTGTTGGCTGTAGCAGCCACAGCATGAGAACATGCCAGGCCGGCAACAGATGCTCAGAAAGTATCTTTGAAACAAATGAATGATGGGACACCCTCAGCCTTATGACAGTTAAGCCGAGAACCTGAGCGCACCGGAAGATGGGTAAGTAAATTCAGACATTCCCATATCCGTTTTGCATGTGAAGTTTACACCTGTGCTCGGCTCGTGCATCCAGGACACAGATCAGAGAAGCTGTTGACAGAAAGGCCCGTCTTAAAGTGAATCTCGGGACCCCGAGAGGAGGCTCCACAGGGCTACTGCATTTACAACAGGGCTCGCCCAAATCATAGGCTACTGGTGAAGACAGTTAAAGTGATACTAGTCAATAAATCAATGAAGATGATTTCCAAAACACTGTTTCACAGAGCCCTGCACTGCAGTGCTGAAATCACTGCGAGCTCTTCCATATTATGGCGGAAACGTTCCTAGAAGTTGCATTGAGAACGTGCAGGCTAGTTTTACATGGGACTGGAAAAAAAAAAAAA
>NW_023227098.1:0-785 GCF_002007445.2 Ailuropoda melanoleuca
CACACTCACGGGTGCAACGGGCCTGTGCTCAGCACCAGCTGGGGCTCGTCCTCCTCCAGGCTCTGAAAGCGGACGCTGAACCAGGCTGTAAATCCATGCAGAGTGCCGGCTTTCCTGATCTCAAAGTGCAGCTCGCCTTTCATTGTCTGTTCAAGCCAACGAGAAGAGAGGGACAGGGTTTCCGTAAGCACGTGACACCAGGCTGCAAGGACCTCCCTGCGCCCCACCTCCCAGATCCCACCACCCTGCACTGCATTCAGCAGCCCCACCATCTAGTTCAGTAAATATGAATGTAACTTGCTAGTTCACTTGAACACGTCAAACACCATATAGAATTTCCTTTTCCGGAAGTATTAAAACTGGCACCGTACATTCAAATGCTGCAGATAACCAGAAAAGGTTTCAAGCAGTTTGGGCCTCGTGTGCCCAAATTTGAGTGGAATACTGTTTCTTCTCAATGCTTTGCATAAATAAAGTTTCCAGCTGGGTCTTTGTTCTGCAAAACTAAGTGCAGAGTCCAGCGTTCAGTTCCCACGTTGTTCTGCCCATCTGAGCCCCGGGAGGGGCTTCCAGTGACCCCCACGTGCTCCCCCTCCTGTGCCCCCCCCGCACACCCTTAAAATGAGATCCTCCCGAGTCCAGAGCCGCCAGCTCGTGGCAACAGGGGTAAGTAAACATAAGAGTTAAGAACTTTGTCATCAACATGCTTAATTCGAAGTCCCTGAAGAAACTGGATATAATTTATTAGAACCTGAAGATGCTGAAGATATGAAACATAATCTAAG
>NW_023227099.1:0-785 GCF_002007445.2 Ailuropoda melanoleuca
TTTTTTAAAATGTCAGTTCACAATCCTGTTCATTTAATGCTCTGACCTACTTGTGGTTGTTAAGTAATAATCTAAAAGAAATGGTTGCCAAGATGCATCAACATTGGAGTTGTAAATAAATTCGAGAAATGCTTATGGTGTGTATTGCAAAAAGAATTTTCCTTCTTTCTGACCTGTGCAACTTCATTTATTTACAACCACTAAAGAGTTATAGGTTTGCAATTTTTGATTTTGATTTGGGGCATGGAATTTCCCATCACTGAGAAAAGTCTGTGACTTTCCATTAGACTTTTGGGGGTGGGAGTTCAAAAGGAAATAAAATCCTCTAATCCATAGGTAAACTGAAAGGAAATAGGAAAACACAGCTTCTAATTTTTTTCTGTCATGTTTCATTGGTTTTTAATGAACTGTTTAAGTTTATTGAGTAACAAAGACAAGCCAGATGTTTAATGGTCCAATAAAGTAATTAATCGGTACTTCTGGTTTAACAATGTTTTGCCTATCAGCCTCCATGGCACAATTTCAAATATATTGGATTGTTTAATTGCACCAACCATACCCAGTTAACCCTTTATCAACAGCTAATGACAATGGAATATTGTTATTTACCACTTTTTCTTTTTACTTTGTGTAATTACATATGACCATATGAAGCTGGAATTTCAAAATTTATCAATTTCCCTCTTCCCGTAACAATTATTAACATTTGATTAATCATTATCTCTTGTCCATTCTACCATGGATTCTTTTTTCTTGTATTTATCTCTTTTGCCATTATTGCAGCT
>NW_023227100.1:0-785 GCF_002007445.2 Ailuropoda melanoleuca
GCTTAATAAACAGTCTAAAATTCAAACAAGTTGTTTAACCCAACAAGTATTAGAAAACAAATACGGGTATTTTAATAGTAACCAAGAGTTGGGGCACCCTCACATCATTGCATGGATTTTAGCTTTGAATCTGTAGGAACTGTGCCTATAAAGAACAGTGAATTTTGATCAAAGATGAAACAAATCTGAATCATTTGCATCTGATTCCTTCAATTCAAACTCACTGCCTTGGAATCTATAGAACCTAAGACTGCTTAATAATCATCAATTAAATAATCAAACAAACAGCAAAGAAAAATCCCAAGCTCAGTGAACATGGATATGTTGGGGAAAAATTATGTGTAATTTCTTTTTAATCAATATAAATCCAATTACTCTTATACCTATTGTCAGTATAAACCTCTGACACGTTGAACACCAATTTCAGAATTCCAGATTTGTTCAGAAAAGCTATAATAGTCAACAAAATATTTTAGATCTTGATAGGGCCTTATAGATCAATTGAAACGAACTCCTGATTATCTAGATAAAGAAATGAAGGAAACCATAGTGGGAAGAAGTTAAAAATTTGGGCTTTGAGTTTAGATAGGCCTGGCCTCTCCTCTGCCTTGATCTGGTACTGTTGCCACTACTCACGTTCTGCTGCGCAGAAATAAGTACATGGCCGTATCCTAACTGCAGGAGAGTTTGGGAAATAGGGTGCCACCCATGGCGGTGAACACGAGCTCTCTTTGCCAGTATCAGCATCATCATCAAATCCAAAGAGATGAATACCTTTTGTTTAG
>NW_023227101.1:0-785 GCF_002007445.2 Ailuropoda melanoleuca
GGGAAAGCGGCTGGGCTGAGAGAGGGCAGCTGGGGCCTGCCATCAAACTCGGAGGCCCAGACACTGGGCTTCCCTTCCGGGGAGGGGTGAGGGGCTCTGCCCCCGTGGGACCTCATTCTGTGTCAGCCACCTTCCCTGGGCTGTCCTTGACTGGGGAGACCGCACCCTCTCTCCCCCTTCCCACCCTTCCCAGACCTGCCTGTTCCTCCTTGTGCCTTTGCCTTCCAAATTGAAATGAAGGTAGGGAGGCTTTGCCCAGCCTCTATGCAGTGAGGGAGTGTCAGAGAAAGAACGGGAACAGGAACAAGGGAGAGCAAGAGGGAGAAAAAGAGCACGACCGGATGGAAGCAGCCAAGCTGCTGAGTAGGATGACAGAGGGGAGAGTGGACAGCCTGCCTGCTGGAGGCTAGGTAGCCGCTGATTCTGGCCCTTTGGGCTTAGGATATACGGGTTTTATTTATACACACACACACACACGCACACACACTCACAAAAATAAATTCAAACCACAGAAAAAACTTCTGCCGCTGTCCTCGTCCCCTTCCCTTGACAGAACATGAGAAAACACACAGGTTCAAAGTTTTTCCTCAAATGGATTCTTCTGTTGCTGGTTCGACGTCTTTGTTTCTGTTGCAAATTGCTCTCCCGCGTCAAGTTCCCTTGGTTCCTCGGGCTTTGGCTCTGGCTCAGGAGTGGGTGTGTGCGTTCTGTTTGCAAACTGCTAAGTGTGCTGATCCCACCGTGGGTGTGTTCTTCGGATGTATTCTGTCCGCCCTCACTTGCCC
>NW_023227102.1:0-785 GCF_002007445.2 Ailuropoda melanoleuca
TGGATAACGAAGAGAGGCAGGTCAACACGGGTGGTTGGTTTCAATTTCCAGTGCAGTTTAAACCCAGCCATTGTTCATTTAGCCAATCACGATTAAGCAAACAACTTAGTGCACACAGGTCCCCACTTATTCGGGTTGCCAGGCAGACCCACTGCTCCTGAAGGCAATTAAATATTTCGTTTTAGGATGGGCTGGAAGCTTCAGAGCAGCTTCACACACCAAACCCTTCCTCCTGGCAGAGCTGGGGAGTCCACCACTTTCCAGAAAGCAGCAAGATTTTATTACACCCGACAAATTGCAAGAATAAGTCAGTGATTTCGGGGCCCAAAGCAACAGGCCAGTTGCAAATGATCCAGGGGAGAGTTGAGGCTAAATGATGTCGTGGCAAGGAGCTCTGGCGAAATTCAGCACTCGCTACTTTCACCTTTGAGGGGACGTTTGGGCGCCACACTGATCTGAATGCTGCTTCTCCTTTTCGGCTTGCATTTGCATTTTCCACTCAGTAGGATAACAATTCCCAGAAAACACAAAATGCCAGCAAAGATCAAACCACCGAGGCGGAGCGAATTAAAATCATAATAAAAGGGGCCGTTTTTATCTGTAGGATCATTTGCCTTCAGAACAGGGAGCCCAGCCAATAGGCAAAGTAGGATCTCCATCGCAGTGAATTTCATCTCGGGGTCTAGGAAGAAGCAGAGGTCCAGCCGGTCCGAGCGAGGGGACAAAGGCGAGCGGCGGCGATCAACAAATCAACCTGGGAAACCAGAGGCGGGCGGGGGCGCCCC
>NW_023227103.1:0-1193 GCF_002007445.2 Ailuropoda melanoleuca
TCATCTGTCAGGTGCACAAGTTTCTAACAGTTAATATCAACTTATCAGACATTTCCTTTGCAGTAAATTAATGTCAAAAATTTCAGGAAGCCGCTCAAGGTCGTGGAGATTAAAAAGAATTGTATCGTAGCTCCTTTTGATTCATCACAAATTTTAAGATGACAGATAAGGTGGTTTTAAAGTGCTGACAGTTTATTTGTTGCTTCTAGTCTCTCTGATAAACTCAGGATAGGTTGGGTGGTAGGGAATGATACTCTCCTCTCATTGAAAATCCTTACAGGAACTTAAAACAGATAATACCAGGAAGCTTTTGATCAGCTGACAGGGGTAGCTATTTATATACTAGATGTTGACTGACTTTCTTTTTTTCTTCTTCATTGGTATGTGCCATCCCATGAATGAATACTTACTACTGCTCATCCATTCTGTTTTTATTCTACCATAATCAACAATTTAGAATCAGCTAATTTCCTCTAAACTAAAAATTAAGTGATACATAATATTTCCTATTTTAGCATAATATTTGCTCTTTTTGTTATTTACTATGTAGAAAGGAACCGGTCACTTGTTTTTAAGTTAAAGTGTATAAATGCAAACTTGAGTATGAGTTTAAATCAGAGAAATTTGCTTTGCCTCTATTTGCACAATTAAAAAGATATATATGACTCTTAAGGGAAAATGTTTACTCTCAAAATTCATAATCACATTTAGTGGAAAACAAATATTAGTGCCATGTTTTTGCTTTGTTATCAATATAACTATCTGTCCAAAAGAATAAGTCAGAATCACAATAGATTGATTTGCTTAACTTAGAAAGTTAAGGACCGTGTAAACCATCAAAATTTCTTCCTGTTTGTACTGAGTGCTATTTCCTTAGAACTAAAACTTAAATTTTTGTCGAAGTAAGTTTACAGAGTATTCCACTGTGTTATAATAGTCAATAGAAGCAACTGTTAAAAAAACCAAGTATCTGGAAGTTCTGAATTGCATACTAAGGGGTCTGTACTGCCATTGGTAAAATGGGGATTTACAGTATCAAACTCCAAGGAGATTTAGTGTACGTTAGCCCTGGATATCCACAGTACATGAAGAGGAAATGGATAGGTGAGTAGAAGGATTGGATGGGTGGATGGATGGATGGGCAGATAAGTGGATGGATGGATGGATGGATGGATGGATGGATGGAGTGATGG
>NW_023227103.1:2278-6047 GCF_002007445.2 Ailuropoda melanoleuca
AAAAAAATAAAAATAAAGTTGAGGGAGGGTTTACAATTTCAGACTGGCAAATTGCTTTTACTCTCAATTATTTTATGTCCAAAATAAAGATACTAAAAGATTTTGCCTCAGTTTACCCTTTCCTTTCCTGAATCCACATCCCTTTTGTTTTTCTTGAACTTTCTGTGCAACCCTGCTTATGCCTCCAGTAACACATGACACACATGTATGCGCACCCACCCCCACACACACACGCACACACACACACACACACACAGCTGCTCCCAACCTCTGAATCCCCAATAGCATTATTTTGATGCCTGTTATTTTATATGATAATTGTGCCCTCATCTATTTCTAACCTTAGAACTGAAACTCTTGAGGGCAAGACCAGTCCACAATACCAACAGTGTCTGCTATACTGCAGAAAATTGATAACTTTGGTTGAATAATAAATTTATGACAACATTCATATATACATTGGGGAGAGGAAACTTTGTCACCTGTTTAAAGATGAAGCAGGTCTCTGGAGATGAATTTCTGGTAACAGAAATAGAGCACATGGCTATCACAGCAAAGTATTACCAACAGTAATAATAATGAATAATAGTAACAAGATAATGACGGTGATAAATAACTCTTCATCCATGGCAGCAACTGTACGGTTTGGCCCATGTTTTATACTCAGCCCATCAGCTGGGACTCAAGAGGCAGCATGTCATATCATTTAAGAGTTTTGAGTCCAATACCAAACTGCCTTTTTAAGTGTCCCCTCCAACACTTACTAGCGATGAAATATTGAGACAATTCATGTAGCTTCTTTGTGCCTCACCTTCCCCTTCCGTAAATTTTGAAGAATCATCTACCTCAAAGGTTCCATGAGAGGATGGAATGAATTAATACATGTATGATACTTAATAGTGTCTCTGGAATATGATATATTTATATGTGTGAGCTACTAACATATCTGTCATATAGTAAGCACACAAAATTTTTTAAAGGAGTGAATAAATTGGACAAATGAACACATACATAAATCAGATGGATACGGAAGTTGAGACTGTCAAAATGCTTTAAAACATCCTTTACCTGAAATTGAAAAGGGATTAGGTAGTTTCTATTTAAATCCTTTTGTCATGCAGCAAAACTCTTCATTACACCTTAACATTTTTTGCTTTGCTGAAAACATTTGTCCAGTCATTTTATCATTAATTGCACCTTTTCCTGTACTCTAGAAATTATCCAATTACCACTATAACCACTTCATAACTACCTGGAACTATGTTTCTCTATGCTTGTGGAAAATAGGCTTCCATTAGTTTCCCAGAAAGAGCAGAAAGAAGAGCTGTCCTTCTGCCAAGCCCTGAGTGCTTGCCCAAAAAAGAACCTGCTGGGCATAAAAATGGAGATGGGACTCACAACTCAACCACAATCATTCTGTCGAGAAGCGGTTTACCACAGTCTTCACATTACGACTACATCCATGGTCTTGGCTACTTCTCCCACAACACACAGGCTCTACCCTCCTGGGCTTGTGTTTGTTCCTTCCAGAAAGTTCTTAGCACTTTTGTGAATATACATGTGTATCCATTTGGAGATCACCCATAGAACTTCAGCTATTTGTAGACATTCAACCAGTGTTGCTTATTTTTTTTAATTAATTAATTTGAGAGAAAGAGAGAAAAAGAGAGAGAGGGAGGGAGAGGGCAGAGGGGCAGAGGCAGAGAGAGAGAAATCCTCAAGCAGACTGCCCTGCCGACCATGGAGCCTGATGTGGGGCCAATCCCACAACCCTGAGATCATGTCCTGAGCAGAAATCAAGAGTCCAACGTTCAACGCACTGAGCCACCCAGGTGCCCCTCAATTAGTGCTATTTATATGTCACCTGGTAGATCTTCTGAAAGGAAAGGAGACAACAATTCGTAAAAGGGCATATGGAAGACAGTACTTTTTTCTCCCCTTCCCAAATTAATCCTGAGTGAATTTTATTGTCTCTCAATTAAGTTGTATAGAGTCCAACCGATTTCAGAAATGTCATTAAAATATACTACATCTACCTTTTAATTGCATTAATTTTATATAATATTAATTTTGATTTTGTTAAAATGTTGAGGTCTTCTATTGTCTTAAGGAAATGTTACCACCACTGAAGTGTAGCCTCTTAGTCTTTATAAAAAAAAATGAACATAAAAAAAAAATGAATGTAATTGTTGTCTTAAATAGCACGTCTGTAAAATTCAAGTTAAAGATAATTATCCGTCATGGTGAGCAATAAATGCTTTGGATTTGGATAGAAACAAAAAGTTTCTGTAGATTAATTTCAAAGATTTTGATAAACATTATACAATATATTTCCCTTTTTGTCTTGGCTGTCGGGAAACTCAGAACAACCACGGCATGCAATAACAAACTCCTCATGGGTCCTAATGATAGGTACCTTCTCTCCTGCCTTTCAATAGTGCCTACTTTGATTTTTCCTTAATATCTTATACTGCTATCTATACGTGCAACTTCTAGTTTTCTTAACTCTGTCTTGAAGCAGGCAAGTATAATTTTAAATAAGTAAATCCATTGTTTTTTTGATAACTGGATAACTTGAAACTGTATGGCCAGCATAAAAGGACTCTGGTTATTTTTCACCATAAAAATCAACCAGCCATACCATTTCCAATATTTAAAAAGATAACATTTTTATACAATATGGGACCCTCAAGTCGGTCTGTTTTTAGAAAGATGTTCTTAAGTTTTAATGTAGTGGAACTTTCAAAATTATATCTATTTAGTTTAATGCTCTCTCTCGTAATGCTTCAACCACAGGTCTTATTATTTATCCAGCAGGACCAATTTCCCATTGGCTAAACTTACGAAGATTGCTTTCATTCCACAACAGAAGATGGATGCAATATTTATTTATTAATCTTTAGATCGTTCAGTAATAAATTAAGGACACTTGAGTCAAGTTTATGGATGAACCATAATGCTTTTTTTTCCACTACTGTTTTACTTATAGCATTCTTACTGTTTATTTTGTACCTAAGGATTCTTTGCTTACAGACTTATAGATTTATATAAAAGCTTACTTTACTTTCATCTAAAATCACCCCAAGTTCCCCTCACCTTATTCCCTGACAACTGCAGAGCCTTCCAGTCATGTTTTTGAAGAGTCTCTGACTAATATAACACAATTAATTAAACTTCCCAAGACCAGCTTATAATACTTCCATGCTCCAAAAATACATTACACACACACACACACACACACACACACACACACAATGGCTCCTATTAAACCATGATATTGAGCTAAAATTCCTCCAAAAGTCAAGCTCTGTCATATCCTAGACTCATTCTTCATAGCTAATCTCATTTCCTGCCATCAAAAACCTACATCTACCTTGAATTCTCAGCAGGTAGCACCCCCAGTCCCCATATATGCCATGTTGACACCTACAGTTGCATAGACTTTTCCTCATATCTGAACTAAGATTCCTACTTCCTTCTATATACATAAAATCCATACATTCATTAAGGCTTAATTTAAATTTTATTCCCTCCATACTTGGGAAATACACTGGATTCAAAATCCCCACTGGTCTTGAGACTTTTTTTTTAATCATTTAACAATACTGTTGATAATAATGCTATGATATAGTTGGACACCGACGGGGCTAAAGCACACGGTGTGCACTGTTCCTCTTAACAGTCATACCAAAATTTCGAAGTTCAAGAAAGCTGCCTGAGCTCAAACGGAAGAGTTGAGATGCAAACTCATGGAGGGCTGACAGTCAAG
>NW_023227104.1:0-233 GCF_002007445.2 Ailuropoda melanoleuca
GTCCGGAGGCTGCAGGCTGAGGAGAGCGCGCCCTGCAAACACTTCCCCTCACTGGGGAGGTCGTGTCAGGGCTCCCCAACGCCTCTGGCCATTTGGCAGGAAGGACCGAAAGGTGACACCAGGAGGCCCAGAGCTGGCCAGCCCAGCCTCACACGCTCTGATCTGACTGTGCAGCCCCAGGTCCCCTCCGTGTGTGCGTGTGTGTGTGTGTGTGTGTGTGTGTGTGTGTGTGT
>NW_023227104.1:311-550 GCF_002007445.2 Ailuropoda melanoleuca
AGAAGCAGGCTGATGAGGGGTCAATGTCCAATAGGCAGGTCATGTTCACACCCCAGGTGAAGCCTGGCTGGGTGGGACGGGGTGTGCGGGGCTGCACCCTTCTGCCCAAGCTTTCTACCAAGCCCTGCAGGGATGGGTCACTGCATTCCAGGTGCAGGGCTATGAACGCACAGGTCTGTGTCTGACCTGGGAGCAACAGGGGGACTGGGTAGGAGGACAATGGGAATGGCCTGGCAGGG
>NW_023227105.1:0-785 GCF_002007445.2 Ailuropoda melanoleuca
GTGACAGTGCCCGGGGGGCAAATGACCGCCCCCTGCCTCCCAGGTGACCCCCACGGTCCTCCCCAGTGCTCCCAATCAGGCTCATTAAGCCCCAAGCTAGGATGGTGCCGCCCCGAGGCAATATGGAGTCCGCCGCCATACAAGATGTCACCGGCCGAGTTCCTTCTGTTTCGGCGGTCACGTAACCCCGCCCTGGGAGGCACGTGACCATCCCACGCCACCCACGTGACCCGCCCGGGTTGCCACAGGTTCTCCCAATGAGGCTCATTAAGCCCCAAGCCAGGATGGGGCCTCCCCGAGGCAAGATGGCACCCACCATGATCCAAGATGGTGCTGGCTGAGCCACTTCCGCTTCGGTGGTCACGTGACCCCACCCTGGGGGGCCTATGACCCTCCCTGGCCACACAGGTGACCCGTCCAACCACCCCAGTTGCTCCCAATGAGGCTCATTAAGCCCCCAGGAGAGATGGCTCCGCACCAAGCAAGGTGGAGCCCGCCACGATCCAAGATGGCGCTGGCTGAGCCACTTCCGGTTCAAGGTCACGTGACCCCACCCCGGGGGGCTCGTGACCCTTCCCCACCACCCACGTGACACACCCGGGCAGCCCCAGGTGATCCCAATGAGGCTCATTAAGCCCCGAGCAAGGATGGCACTGCCCCGAGCCAGGATGGCGCCAACCATGATCCAAGATGGTGCCAGCTGAGCCACTTCTGTTTCGGCCATCACGTGCAACTGCCTGGGGTGCACGTGACACTCCCACTCCACCCATGTGACCGCCCTGGCC
>NW_023227106.1:0-786 GCF_002007445.2 Ailuropoda melanoleuca
AAAAAAAAAAAAAATGGAAATCCCAAGGGTTCTAGTAGCTCTGTGCCAGAAACAGGGACAAAGACCAGACACCCACTTCCTATTAGAAATTGCAATATCTCAGTCACCAACAGCTCCCTTTGCCTCACCGGGCCCTCATGCTCACGGGTGACAGGTAGCCCTCCTGTCCAAGATCTTGGTCACAACCTTGCGAAAGTAGACGACTTCTGTCACCCAGAAGTCTAGGAGTGGATTCTAGCCTCCGGCAGAGTGGGATCCATCCACTCGAACAATAACAGGCAGAATTTCCCTCCCTATCTCTCGTTGACTGGACTGTCTTCAGGCAGGCTCCTCCCTCTTCGTCGCCAAGACCTTCAGAAGCTAGAAGCTGATCTCCTACCTTTAGCAACCCCAGCCTAAAAGGTACTCCAGTTCCTTAACCATCCCATTGAAGAATCTCAGAAATGAATCTCCTTGTCCTTGCTTCAGTCACACGGCCATCCAGGAACCAATCACTCCGGCCAGGAGTCGGCGTGCTCCGATTGGTCAGGCCTTGGTCATGTGCCTGCCCCTGGGCCTTGGGGATGGGGGTTAGCCTTCCCCTACTCATGGACTCAGAGCGGAGGAGCAGTTTCCAAAGGGGAAATGGGGTGAGTTACCTACAAGGGGACTCTAAGCAGGCCACACTGCCCCCTCTCTATGCCCCACGGACCCCCAGCGTCACAGCAGCACAGTTCAATGTAGAGACCTGAGTCAAACGGACCCGTCTGGAGCCTGCCCCCACCCCTTTCCAGACCTTGGGCAAAT
>NW_023227107.1:0-786 GCF_002007445.2 Ailuropoda melanoleuca
AAAAAAAAAATTCAAACCAAATAGAAAACTTCCCTACAGAGAGCAAAAGCTCCCCCACAAATTCAGTCCCTAGAGACAACTACTGTTAACTCTTTGGCGGATGACCTCCCAGGGGTGTTTCCTCTGTGCTTACCAAGTACAGACAGCACTCTACATCCTGGTCTTCAACTTGCTTTTCATCCATATCCAAAGTAGTCTGAACCTCTTCCTATGCTAGTCATATAGTTCTATTTCACCTGTAAATTGCAGATGATGGCGTGAACATTTGATAGGGGTGTGGCAAGGATTAAAGGAGATATTTGTTAAATGCTTAGAACAGGACGTGGCACATAACAAAAAATTCAGTAAATACTATTATCAGCTGCCCAGTATTATATGGTATATATGTGGCATCAGTTATTTAGCAAACTCCCTAGTGTTAGAAGTTTTAGTTGTTTCCAATTCTCACTATTATAAACGATGCCACAATCAAGATTACAGCTTACGTTTCAATATTATGACTTCTTTTTTATTATCTTCTATTGCCCAGCATTTGGAAATTTACAAAAAAACAATACTCACATCTGTTCGTGTGGGCTGACATCAATGCTATGTAGGAGACAAATCAAGGTGTCATGCTCAGTGGAGAGACAAGGAGATCAAGACCACCCAGCAAGGAAGCCTGCAGTCCTGCCTCGATTCTGGTCATGCAATCAACCAACTAATCTTTACAAAGTCAGTATTCAGTGCCAGGCTATAGGCTGGGCACTGGGAATATAAACATACCTAAAATAACCCTCAAAGAAC
>NW_023227108.1:0-786 GCF_002007445.2 Ailuropoda melanoleuca
TCCGATGTAAAGCTTGATGATTCATTAGTTGCGTATAACACCCAGTGCACCATGCAATACGTGCCCTCCTTCTTATTATTTTTAATGCAATTTTTAAAAACAAAGTGTGAAGAATTGGTATTCAAAAAATTAAGGTAAAAATAATGTAATCACATCTCCTTTTATTTTAATATGATTATTTACTTTTGGAAACTGCTACATGAATATGCTTTTTCTTTTTCAGCTCGTTCAGTAATGACTGAAGCGTTAATCTATTGAGCCGCTATCATTATTTAGCTCTGGATGGACTGTGCCAGCAAAAGCACATACTTCCTTAAATAAACTTCATTAAAAACAATTATTATATTTTTTCTGCACTTGAGATGATTGGAGCTATTCCTCAACTAAAAAATAAAGAATATTAGAAAAATTTTTTTTCTAATATCCCAAATGTCCATTAACATGTGATTTCTGGCGTGAAGTAGATCTGATTGGGGTGAAATAATTTCTCTGGGCCTACATCATTCACAGACTACACCTAGAGAATATTTTGCCTTCTCAACAACCTTCTTGAATGCATTTTTGACCTCTTTGTTCCTCAAGCTGTAGACCACAGGGTTCAGCATGGGGATGACCATAGTATAGAACACAGATGCGATTTTGTCTGTGTCCATGGAATGATGGGAACTTGGCTGTAAGTACATGACGACAACTGTCCCATAAAATATGGAAACTGCAACAAGGTGAGAAGCACAGGTAGATAGAGCCTTTTGGTATCCCTCACCTGACCGTATCTTCAAAATTGTA
>NW_023227109.1:0-786 GCF_002007445.2 Ailuropoda melanoleuca
GCTACTTGGCCACTTTTACAACATATTTTTGTTTAGTTTTGTTTTAAGTAGGCTCCTTGTCCAGGATGGGGCTTGAACTCATGACCCTGAGATCAAGAGTCACATGCTCTCCTGACTGAGCCAGCCGGGTGCCCCTACATTTCCACTGTGCATACCATCCTCAATCCTCACAGTTATTTGAACACGCTAAAGGCACTGCTAAGACTCAACTGGCAAAATTTGTAAAGCCCCTCCAAATACCTTGGCCAAAAGCCTTGCCATTGGTCCTTCTAAATCTCAGATCTACTGCTTGGAACAGGATGTCCCGTACACTTGACCCCTGCCTCCTTTGACCCACTGTTGATCAAGGAGATATATTTCAACATTGTAAAGTCTTAACTGCTTCTATTGAAAATAACCATGCTTTGGGCCGCCTGGTTGGCGCAGTCGGGAGAGCATGCAACTCTTGATATCGGGGTTGTGAGTTTGAGCCCCACGTTGGGTATAGGAATTACTTAAAAAAAACTTCTGTTTAAAAAAATTAAAAGAAAAGAAAAGCCACCTCCAGAAAGACTCTCCCACCTCGCTGGAAGGGCCCTTTTCAGGAACTGCTTACCAACTTTTGTGCCATCGAAGTCCAGGGAACAGACTCCTGGATTCACATGACACGCCTAAAAAAAGCACCAAACGTGGACTGGACCTGCACGCCATCTGAGGACCTGACAGTGAAGATTTCCAGGAATCGAAGCCGACGACACAGCCTTGCCACGATGTCCAGACTAGGCCCGTGTACCTTTTTCTCACCGT
>NW_023227110.1:0-786 GCF_002007445.2 Ailuropoda melanoleuca
AACACACTGTCAATAAGCAGTTATTGGTGCATTCCTATATTCAACAAATATTTATTAGACACCTATGCACCTGTTACATTCTAAGCAGAGGGGATGCAAAGTCTCTATTCCTACCAGTAGATCTAATTAGCAAATTGGCAAATTTAGCAAAAAATTGGCAATTAGAAAAAAAAAAGTAATATGTCCAGCAGTAATCAGCAGTATGAAAATTAAAGTCAGATGAAGGATATAGGGACCGATAAGGAGTGCTGGTTTTGGAAAGAAACAGTTCAGGATAGAGTTTTGAATGGAGGGATGGAGTGAGCCACAGGTTATCTGAGAGATTTCCAGATCGAGGCTGCAGCAGGTATGAAGCCTCTGAGATGGGAGTGTGCTTGGTGTAATCAGGGACCAGAGAGGAGTCCGTGGGACCAGAGCGGGTTCAAAAGAAAGTAGCAGCTGATGACAGAGAGTTAGCTGGAGCAGAGCTTTAGGGGCCTGGTAAGACTGACTTCTACCCTGAGTGACACGCTAGGTGAGAGGGGAGGTCAAGGGCTGCACCTGTATGCACTAGGTTTGGAGGTCAGGAAGCCACATGACTCTAGCAAGCGAGACTGAGCAGAAGCACCCAGTACAGTGGGGAAGGAACCAGAAGACAGTGGTCTTCTGCAGGGGGTGCCTGGGTGGCAGAGTCCTTAGGCGTCTGCCTTCGGCTCAGGGCGTGATCCCAGCGTTGTGGGATCAAGCCCCACATTGGGCTCCTCCACTATGAGCCTGCTTCTTCCTCTCCCACTCCCCCTGCTTGTG
>NW_023227111.1:0-786 GCF_002007445.2 Ailuropoda melanoleuca
AGGTCTTGACAGGTTTGGGGGACTGAGCCCTTAACCTGCGGATTCTGACGCTGCCGTCTCTAGATACATAGTGTCTGGATTGAGCTTATTTCTAGAACACCTGGCTAGTGCCAGAGAATTGCTTGAGTTGGACTGGGGGGCTCCACACGCATTGGAATTGGGTGTAGAATCCTTAGCAGGGGTATTCAACTGTCTCCTGACGTGGAAGTGAGTGGGGGTGCCAGTCTTTCAGAGGACAAGGGGGAAAGTTCCCTAAAGTCAAAGAGCAAACGCATCAGCTCAGGTGGCATGAGAGACGGCTCCTGTGGGGGGACTAGCCAGCTCAGGGTGGCTGAGCTTTAATGTTTCCTGGTTTGGGTTGTTTTCTTCTTGTTTCATCTGTTTGACTGTTTAACTCGTTTATTTATTATAGCTCTCCATGATCTCCAAACCTGTAATTAAAATTTGCCATACCAACGGACCATATGTTAACGGGACTTTGTTAAATGCAGGAGCCCAAGCAACTTTCACACTTTAGGGCAAAATGAAGGAGAAAATGGGGCAAACCAGCTCAGCAAGGGATCAAAGGCAAGATGACACCCGAGATGTAGATGGCTCTTGCTCAGGAAAGCCTCGGAATATGGGGCAGGCATGGAGCTCTCTGCCATTGAGGGGGGAGGGCAGCAAGTTATTTTGTTTGTCTATGAAAGGGAAAGGTACATGCAAAACATTCACATTCAGAGCTTGAAAAAAAAAATCTATCCGAAGATGTAATCACAGGGACATGAGAAGATAGGTAACCTTTGT
>NW_023227112.1:0-786 GCF_002007445.2 Ailuropoda melanoleuca
CAGGAAAGGATGCTGTATTTAAACCACCCTCTTCACTGGCAAAATATTTACATTTTAGAAGTTAGATCAGTTTGAGTATTTCTCCAGGGAGGAGGAGAGAAGTTTCTATTACCTTCTGAATTAAATTTTAAAGCCCTAGGACAGAATTCAAGATCTTTGAAAAATCTACCCCTTGCTTTTCTAGCTTCATGTCACATCAGCGTCTTTATTCTCTGCCTCAGAAATGGTCCTGGGGAGCAAGAATGAGGACAGGAATTGATGCTGGCTCATGATATTGCTTTATATTTTCCTATGTTCAAATCGAACAGTTAGAAATGTATAGGCATAAAAATCCTGATATTCTTCAGATGCAATCGTACCAGATAATTCCTCAAATCTTGGCAAGTGAGACTCCTTTAAAAATATAGAAGTCACTTCCCTAGACATAGGTACCATTTCAGAAAGCCCCACAAAGCCAAACCTCCAAAACGGCAGATGCAACTTTAAAAATGTCCTCAATATCTTCTCAAATTCCCTCCATCTTTCCTCACACAGTGTACTTTCTTCGATGTAACTATTGAACATACAGTATGCCCTAGGATCACTGCTTTTGACTAATTATAAAAAAAAAAAAACAACAACCTTCAAAACACTGGCCCCACATCTCACAACCAGTGAGCAATAGACCCAGAACCACAAATCATGTAATATATTCAGATCCTCTCCACTATATAGCACTGCTTCTCATATGTTGTTACAGTCTGCATCTTATAAAAACACTCCAGGATTTGGGTATATGGTTCATTC
>NW_023227113.1:0-786 GCF_002007445.2 Ailuropoda melanoleuca
AACTGAATCTAGCAACTATCTGTGGCCCTTCCCCTCCTCCTGTGGCCAGTGTTTCCACGGAGATCAATGGAGATCTCCATTATAAGGGTAATACGTTGGGTTGACCACCCCCAGCACCTCTGACCTTGAATGCTGAACAACACCTGCAAATTGGGAATATGGAGGGAGGCCTGAAGCTCTACACTCTCAAGATAACCGGGGCATTCAGGGTGTGCTTGCACAAACTATCCAGCATATACCATAGACGTAAATAAATATACACAAGCGTACAGACATATACAGAGATCTTAGAAGCTTTTGTTTTAAAAGTTTAGCCCTAAGATGGTATGACAAAGTAAAATTCACTAGTTTATAAAAGAATAATTGGATCCAAATTGTGCTTCTGCAAGATGGCATAAGTTAGGTTATCTGTTCAGATAGCTTCAATATTTACTAATATTTGTGTAGAAGACGTTACAGATTTTTTATTTCCTTAGTTTCCAAATAACTTTTTTTCTTTTTTTCCTCCTTGGATAAGAATTACCTCCCTGAAGTTTTTATTTCAAAGACCTGGCCTAGATGAGTTCTTAGAAAAGTCCTGGGAGAATATTTACATCTCAAAGTTATAGGGAAAGAATTCAAATTCCTCCAAGATCGCCATTGGTTCCTAAATCTAGAATTTTACAATATCTGCAAGTCTTTTGAGATGAAAGGGAAGGTTTGGGGATAGATAAGAGATAGTTGGACTTTTCCTGTTCTTGTAAAGACTCAATTTGTGGAAAAAAAAAAAAAAGGCTGGGGGGGGGG
>NW_023227114.1:0-2146 GCF_002007445.2 Ailuropoda melanoleuca
TTTTTTTTTTTTAAATGCACAAATGTTACAGCTCTTTTAGAATTTGTCTAGCGGGTTTCCTGGTCCTTACCAGAAGACCCCTAAAAATATTTTTTTTATTCTCATTTAATGTGCTAAGTGATTGTAATTTGGGAAACCCCACATGTGATTTTTGTTTTCTACCTCTAGCAGTGTTTGGCATGTGACATGCTTTTACAAAAGCCAGTGTGCTCCCTGCATTTCAGAGTTCATATATAATGTCTGTCAGTCTCATGAAGGACAAACTTTCCAGTTAGGAAGGGGGAATTCAGAGCAGGCTTCTTCTCTATGGGAAGGGGCCTCTACACAAAAAACACAGACTTACATACACACAAAGGTAAAGTCACTTTCTGTATATACCCTCCAGGTAGGCCTTGAAGGTATTATTTATAGTCTGACACTAGGCCTCTCGGGAAGATGCTTATGCACTGGAGATCCCAGGCCCCAGTGGCCTAGATCATCAGCTCCAGTTGTTACATTTCTGCAAAGTACTGACTCAACCTCACAGTGGCAACAATAGAAGAAAACCGGTACATGTAGTTGGGGGGGGGAGGGGTTGTACTCATACCAATACATGAGTCGTTTCTCTCACCATCCATTAGGTGTCTACCCAGACAGAGAACATGAAACACTTACAACCCAAGCATTCAGTATAGATCCAAGTGGAACCCACAAGAACCACTGGGGCAACGTGGGGGCGGCGGGAAGGCAGGAGGAGGAAGTAAGGTGCGGGATGAGCAAGAACAGATGGAGTAGGACGGTCAGCATGGAAACTGGAGGAAATTGCAATAGAGCCATGGAAGGAGTGGATGTATTTTAGAGACTGGGAAGAGGCTGAAACGGAGTTTAGACTGGGAAGCCGAGAGAAAAGGAGATTTGGGGACGGTTTACCAGACCTTGAATGTCCAGCTAAAGCCCTGAAACTTTACTGTGCAGCACTGACGTTCTATGCAAGGATTTCAGCGTAAGAAGTACATGATGCTGTAAGAAATGGAACCAGGATGGACTGGAGACCAGGATCCAAGGCTACTATTATAGATTCTGTACTACTGGGAAAAAGAATCCCAATATAAAATGGTGTATTGGTCCGCTCTCACCACCCTAACAGGATACGATGGACAAGGAGGCTTCTGAAACAGAAATTTACTCTCTCCAAGTTCTGGAGGCTTGAAGTCTGCAGTCAAGGGGCCAGCAAGGTTAGTTTCCTCTGAGGGGTCTTTTCCTGTCTGCAAACAGCCCCCCTCTCCTTGTATCCTCACATGGGCTTTCCTCTGTGTGTGCAAGGACAGAGAAGAGAGGTTGCTGGTGTCTCCTCACCTTAAGAACCTCAGTGCTTTCAGACACAGGTCCCACCCTTTAGGCACTCCTTTACTTTCATCATTTCTTTTAAAGCCCCTATCTCCAAATAAGGTCACTTTGGGGCTGAGGGCTTCAACATATGGATTGGTGCAGGGATACAATTCGGTCCTTAATAAATGGGATGAACTTCGACTCAAGTAGTGACAATGGAAAAGCAAGAGAAGGAACTGGCAAGAGGCTTTTGGAAGGACAAGTGGAAAATATTTATGAAGGGTAGAGAGGCATCCAAAACGATACCAACATTACCAACCCAAAAGCATGGGGGTGGAAGGAGATGCTTCCCAGAAGAGAGGAGGCCCCCTACAGGACTTAATATGCCATTACCCTCTCTGTACACCCCCCAACTGGGAGACTCCTGAGTTTTCTAACACAAGAACAACCCTTCTTTTATTATGTATAAATTGTTAGTACCAAATATAGTCTCTATCAAGACCCTAAAAACTCCCTATAACTATGGAAAATGGAATGAAATTAAATGAAGGGACTTGAGACTTCAGCAAAAAGACCATAATATTGAGCTCTGTGAGACAGGATAATACTCAGTTTCCAAAGGAAGTAAGTGCTGCCACATTCATTCAGCGACCCAAAGCCAATTTCAAAACTGCACAGAAGGATGTTCAGCATTCTTCAGACACCTTGAAGCCCCTTCCTTTTTCATTGGATGACAGATACTGGAGATCTGATGTCATGGGCCGGACCATCACACCCTCTGACCAACCCAGCAGTTGGAGTGGCCCTTCATCCTCTTAACTAAAAGCTAATTCACTCA
>NW_023227115.1:0-786 GCF_002007445.2 Ailuropoda melanoleuca
AATATGCACACTTGCCAGATAAAGAAAAACTCTTATTATGGTAGATAGGCTTTCTTAATCAATTGCCTCTCTCCCCAGCACATACATATACACATCCTTCTCCATATACACCCTTCAATCCCCTAGTTGCTTTAAAGTGAAAATAATCTCAGATGGCAATATTTAAAACAACTCCTAATTTAATTTCACTATATTTTTAGTGTTTTAGTGTTTCTTCTTGTTGATTTGGCTTGCAATTCCTGTATAGAATTTACAGTCTACAGCCTTGCTGGCTCGTGACCAGCAATATTAGCATCACCTGGAAACTTATCAGAAATGCAGACTATAAAGCCCCAACCCAGACCTATAAAATCAAAATCTGCATTTTATATACGCATTAAAACTTGCTAACCCTCACCTATAGGATTTAATTCCACTCAGAGACAGTAGAAAAAATATTTATCTTTGTAGATCTGCCACTATTTAACCTTGGGGAAGGTCATAACCAAAATGTGACCTTCCTCATCTATAAAATGAAGGCTTGGAAACAGCCCCCACCTACTCTAAAATCCTGTTAGTCCGTAAAATGCTGGAAGACTATTATAATTACAAGATATAGCATCTAAGCAAAAGAAATCATAATTTTTTTTTTAAGATTTTACTTATTTATTTGACAGAGAGAGACAGCCAGCTAGAGAGGGAACACAAGCAGGGGGAGTGGGAGAAGAAGAAGCAAGCTCCCAGCGGAGGAGCCTGACGTGGGGCTCGATCCCAGAACTCTGGGATCACGCCCTGAGCCGAAGGCAG
>NW_023227116.1:0-1014 GCF_002007445.2 Ailuropoda melanoleuca
ATATTAAGCAAGCCTAGTGTAACATCTTCCTTCTTATGAAGAGAAAACACACATCTTTTGCTATGTCCCATTGACCCTCTGGAAAATTTCAAAGTTGGTTGAAGGTTAAAAAAAAGACTTAATTTCGACATTTAGAATTTAATTCTGGGAAGTTTATAAAGTATATTGAAAGATTTGGAGACTTGAGGCCATTCATAGTAAGGAGAGAGGAAATATTTAGAAAACGAAGATTGCTCTGTAATATAAAAACTTCGTTAGGTAAAAGGGACAATGTGGTAATAGCTCTCTTCCTAGTACAGGCCCCTTTTACAATGTTAATATAGGTAGTTGAAGGAGGAGGCAAAGCCCTTTTCCTGAACCTGCTGGGTTTTGATAGTCTTTAGCTCAAAATAATGCTCATGCTAAAGTGACGTATTTAGGGGTAACAAATTCTCCTCTCCTTCCAAGCAATAACATTGATCTGCATGATTCACACAATAAATTTTTGTTGAAAAAAATAGTTTTATTTTAATCCATTTTGAAATACAAATTTTATATCCAGAACAAAAAAAGGAATATTAAGTGCCTCCATATTAAAACACTGAGGAGTATGATATTGGCAGGGAGCAAGAATCCATGTCCCTTCAAATGTCCTTCCTTCTAGCTGGACTAAGAATCAAATCGACATCAGACAGATTAACAGGAGAAAATCAAGTTTCATAGTGCATGATGTAGTAAAGACAATAGGGTTCGAAGCTGACAGGAAAAAAAGAATTCTTGAAATGTCTTTGGTGCAAGAAGGTGATTTTATTAAAGCACGGGGACAGGACTCATGGGCAGAAAGAGCTGCACCGGGGTCATGAGTAGTGGCCCATTCTATACTTTCAAGTTGGGAGGGGGTTAGGGATAGTGTAAGTCTCGAAGGAATTTTGGAAGCAAGGTTTCCAGGACCTTGAGGGGGCTAACTATTGTGGGGAAAGTTCATTTATTACTGTCTAATAAAATCTTAGTCATGAGACCCTTCAGATGTTTATC
>NW_023227116.1:1253-1417 GCF_002007445.2 Ailuropoda melanoleuca
TAGTACTGTCTAGTAAAATCTTAGTCATGAGACCCTTCAGATGTTTATCGGTGGGCCCTATGCTTGGGGGATGATTACCAACACGTATCTTGTGGGTTTAGAGATAAAGGAAGTTTCCAAAGGAATTTTTGTACGTTAAAGTAGACTTACAGGATCCCTGGGGG
>NW_023227117.1:0-786 GCF_002007445.2 Ailuropoda melanoleuca
GGGGGGTTCCCGAGACCACCTTAAGGCCTGGTGATTCACTAGGATTCACAGGACTCAGAAAAGCCCACACACTCATAATTGCAGCAAAATGATACGATTCAAGTCAGAAAACTTACAAGGTACACGAGGCAGAGTCCTGGAGAAACCAGGTGTAAGCTTCCAGGTGTCCTTTGCTAGTGAAGTCTCCTGGACACACTGAATTCTCCCAGAAACCAGACTGCTGACCAAGGAAGCTCACCCAAGCCTTGGTGCCCAGGGTTTTTATTGGGTGTCAGTTATGTAGGCAAAACTAACCTCAGGCACTGAGACTCCCCAGGGCAAACTCAGGCTGTCACCATGAATCACACCGTGAGGATAACTTATCTGATCAAACTGATACCATGTGGCCCAAGGCCTCAGGGAAGAGAAACACTCTTACAGGACAGAATGTTCCAAGGGCTGGGAGCCCACTTCAGGGTTTGAGCAACTCAGGCCTTGCGGTTTGGCATCCCTCTTCCATTCCACGGTCAAAAAAAGGGTCAGAGGTTTTCCACCTTTTGGGACTGAAATCTATTACCAGAAATCTACTGAAATAGCCACACAGGAAACATACACTAAATCCACAGCTAATAACAGAGTTCCACAATATAATAGTTCACTCTCCTAGCCACTACGCACTGTGTCATTTTCTTCTTCCATTTTATTGTTTCGAGCTTATCTTGGCCCACTACGTTTCATGACCTTCATATGTGTCACAATGTACATTTGAAAAAACTGAAAGTCCATGAGAACCGAAGAGTTTCAAGC
>NW_023227118.1:0-786 GCF_002007445.2 Ailuropoda melanoleuca
AATCATAAAATGTATGTTCTCTGATCACAGTGTGATTAAATTAGACATAACATTAGAAATTAGAAATAAATCACACAAATATCACTGAAAAATGCCAAGTTTATGGAAACTAGATAAAACACTTCTAAATAGACTAAATATACACACTTTCATCCATGGATCAAAAAGGAAACAAAAGGGACATTAGAAAGAATTTTGAATTGAATGAAATTAAAAATATAACATCAAAATCTGCGTCTGTGCAAACTGGTAAATTGGACTTCATCGTAAGGCCTCTGGTATTCATGAAACACTATTAAGTGAATGAAAAGGCAAGTCATCACTGGGAGAAAATATTTGAAAATCATATATGTGATAAAGTTCTCAAATCCAAAACACATAAAGCAATTAAGCAAAAACTCTAAGCTCAATAATAAGAAAACGACATAATTTCTAAAAATGGAAAAATATTTGGACAAACTTTTCTCTATTTGCCATATAGATGGCAAATAAGCACAAGGGAATATCCTCAACATCAGTAGTTATCAGGAAAATTTAAATTAAAACTAAAACCCTTTTAGAAAGCTAAAATTGGGGGTCCTGGGTGGTCCAGTTGGTTAAGCAACTGACTCTTGATTTTGGCTCAGGTCACGATCTCAGGGTCAAGAGATCAAGCCCTGTGTCGGGCTCTGCACTGGGCATGGAGTCTGCCTAAGATTTCTGTCTCCGTCTCCCTAAGCCCCTCCCCCTCCCCTACTCTTGTGTGCACTCTTTCTCTTAAAAAAAAAAGAAAGAAAGAAAGAAGAA
>NW_023227119.1:0-786 GCF_002007445.2 Ailuropoda melanoleuca
GCCTATCGGCCGACCCGCGTCCAGCTAGAGGCCGTGTGCGGCTACGTGTGCAGCAGGCTTCTCTTGACGACCCCATCTCCTTTTCTGCTCGAAGGTGCCCCTGTCGGGTGGTGAGCCCAACTGCGGCCCGGATGAGTACAAGCCTGACGGTCTCGGCCTGTGCTGCAGGAAGTGCCCGGCCGGTGAGTCTCAGGGTGTCTTCTAGAGCCTTGCGGGCCGGCCCTCCTCAGCTGGCGAAGGGAGGCTGTGGGCCCTTGGAGCAGAGCTGGAGGCTGGCGCTGGAGGCTGGGTGGGGAGACCCCCGCCGGCTCAGGTGGGTGGACCTCTCCTTGGCAGCCAGCCACCCCCGCTGGGCCCCCACTGTGGGGCACTCTCGTGGGAACAGGGCCGTGGGCTTGTTTTGTTGGGGGCGGTGCCTTCAGGAGGATGGAGGACAACGTGGTGGTGCACGGCCAGGCCCGATAACTCCTAGCTGCCCTCCCGCTGGGGTGACCGAGGAAGGAGGTGCCTAGCGGGGCGGGGATGACCACTGTCCTCAGGCACATCACGTCCACGAAGCCTTGTTCCCCTGCGTGACGATGCTCTGAGTGAGCCCCGCAGGGCAGGCGGGGGCCGCAGCCTCAAGTGCCTGCTGTGCCCACCGCCCACATCACCTCACCTCCTCTACACTCAGACAGGTGTGCCCACACTCTCAGAGTTCTTCGCGGATATCCTCTGTGTGGGGGCCAACCCCATACCGCTACCCATCAGCACACGTGTCCCCCCCCCCCCCCCCCCCCCCCCCCC
>NW_023227120.1:0-786 GCF_002007445.2 Ailuropoda melanoleuca
TGTTTTATTGTAAGCAAGGTAAATCATGCCACAGAGCAATGTGGAATTAAAACCACAGTGAATTTAGCTTTCGTTTCTTCTATTCTAAGGACTTCAGTCGTTCCATAATGACTTTTTGTTGTCATGGCCGAAACTACATCTTATATTTTAAGCCCCTTACTTTCCCAGGACTGACTATTGTGTGAGACATTGTTACCATTACCATTTGGATCCTTTCAATGTATCCCAGCCAAATGGTCTCTTGACCATTTTATTAGCTTAAAGCTCACAAAATAGAGCATTTCCTGATCTAGATCTTCTAAATATTCTTGGTGCATGCCATAACTTGAATAAAATATACCTGAAAAAATTTGACCCATAGAAGATATTACTAACAGATCAGGGCACTAGCTTTTATTTACAAGTTATTTCCCATTTATATTTATATCTAGTATACAATAACTTTAAAAGTTCTTCTTCTCAAATTACTGGCATAATATTAAATTTTCCAGGTTTCTTCCCAAACACAAGGATTTCCCAAAGAGCTTACACAAGTTCATGAATCAGTTGATAATACCTACCAAGGTAATAGAGGAACAAAAGCTCTCTCACCTCTATTTGAGACAGCATGACTTCAGCCTCTTTGCTGGACTTGATTGCTTTTACCCCCATCACCCTGTGTTTGGTAGTGAGGCACCACTGTCACTACAGCTCATGCTGCCAGTCTACCAAGGAAGACACGGAGGCAATCTCATGTAATACTCAATTGGGAGATCTTAGAGCCAAATTCTCTGGTTGAAAATGTCA
>NW_023227121.1:0-786 GCF_002007445.2 Ailuropoda melanoleuca
ATATAGATCTTTAACTCATTTTGCATTTTTTTATGTGTGTTTAAAAAGTGGTTGACTTTCATTCTTTTATTGGTAGCTATCCAGTTTTTTCAAATACATTTATTGGAGAGAGTATCATTTCCCCAATGCATATTCTCACCTGTTTTGTTGTAGAATAACTGATCAGAGAGCATGGGTTTATTTCTGGGCTCTCTATCCTGTTCCATTGATCTATGTGCCTATTTTTGAGGCCAATACCCTACTTTTTTGATTACTATAGCTTTTTGGTATAATTTGAAAGCTGGGATTGTCTTACCTCCAGGTTTGTCTTTCTCAAGATTGCTTTGGCTATTTGTTTGTGTACGTGCGGTTCCGTACAAATTTTAGGATTACTTTTCTGGTTCTGTGAAAAACGTATTGGTATTTTAGTAGAGATTGCATTGAGTATGTGGATTGCTTTGAGTACTATGGACATTTTAAGAATATTAATTCTTCCAATCTATATGCACGCTCTATGTTTCCATTTATTTACGTCATCTTCAATTTCTTTCCTCAGTGTGCTGTATACTTCAGAGTACATGTCTTTAATCTATTCAATGTAATTTATTCTTACGTATTCTATTCTTTTTGATGTGATTATAAATGAGATTGCTTCCTTAATGTCTCTTTTTGCTAGTTTATGATTAGTATGGAGAAATGCAACAGATTTCTGTATATTAATTTTGTGTTTTGCAACTTTACTGAATTTATTTATTGTTCTAATGTATTTTTCAGTGAAGTCTTTAGGGTTTTCTATATTTAGTATCA
>NW_023227122.1:0-786 GCF_002007445.2 Ailuropoda melanoleuca
ATATTTTTCTTCTTTTAGATAGCAGACTTAATTGGTTTTTAGTAACTAAGCACTTTCAATTTCTATCAGTTTTGTAGATACTGGAAAGTCAACCACTAGTCTTAGCAATAAGTTCACTTTCAGTTCTCATTTTCTTTGTTTTTCAGTGTTTTGTTTGTTTGTTTGTTTGTCTCCCTTCGTGTGTGTCTGCGTGCATGTGCATGTTTCCATAGATACTGTAGTGTGAATTTGAGAAGAGATGCATCAGGGCTAGATGTTATTTTAACATAGAAATGCCTACTCTTTTTATGGCAAGTAGAACATTATACAATCTTTTCAAGATATGTATTCATTTATATCAAAGATTCATTAAAGACACAATTCTTTATAACACTTTATTGTGTCGCAAGTCTTATTGGAAGGCCAAGATTTTTCCTACCAGGGTCTTCAGAAAAGAGATCTGTCATTTTTTTCTTGACTAAGGTTGAATGTTTATGCTCCCCAGGCTTACAAATTAAGGCTTAATAACACCCTTTTGGCAGCAGTTAAACAAGAGATTCTAAGGTGCTTACCAGAAATCTCAAATTGTTCATCGTGTATCCAAATCCACAATAAGGCAACATGCCACCTTTTTGAAAATTAAGTCCCAGCAATTTTCCTAAGTAGCTCCTGAGTCCCCATCCAGCTCTGCGTATTGTAGTCCCCTAGTTGTCGTTGCCAAAGGAGGAGGTGAGTCAGGACCTGGGCACAAGTTAATGAGTACAATAAAGGGACAATTCTGTGGTTTTGTTTAAACTCAATTTTTTT
>NW_023227123.1:0-786 GCF_002007445.2 Ailuropoda melanoleuca
ATAGACAGGGATCTAAAGAATGTAATGAACCAGATTGTAATGAATTTGGAATTCAAAGTGATTGTTTCTATTTATTTTACACTGCAGTTGTTCTGTGTGTCAGACACGTGCATACACTTTATATCCGTGTGTGTATAATGTACATAGATAAAAGCTCCATGGAGTGCCGTATCTGTTACTTTGTTCCTCTTTTCACAGTCCAGAGTAACATTGCAGATTTCTCTTTGTAAGATGGTTGTATAAAACCTTTTTTGTGTTGAAAGAACTTTAGTCACAGAGAATTTGCCCAACTGGTACTCAGAAAATTCTTGTGTACCCAGATTTCCCAATTCTTAACATTCTACCATACGTGCTTTATTAGTCTCTTTCTCTTACCTTGTGTTTTCTGAAATCTTTGAGAGTGATTTACATACATGGTGCCCCCTTATTTCCAAATATCTTGTGTCTGTTTCCTATAAAACAAGGATGTTCACTTAGGTAACATAGTACAGCTCTCAAGATGAAGAAATTAATACTTATACAGTGCTGTTATAGCCTGTGGCCTTTTGTCGCATTTCACCAATTGTCCCATGCTTAGTCTCTATCCATAATGGGTCATTTACTTTTGTTAAATGATGTACCATTGTTTGTAAAATATCACATCATCCATTGCTGATGTTTAGTTATAAAGTTGTGACAGTTGGGGGTGTGCCTGGGTGGCTCAGTCAGTTAAGCGTCCGACTCTTGATTTAGGCTCAGGTTGTGATCTCAGGGTTGTGGGATTGAGCTCCATGATAGTCATGGAGC
>NW_023227125.1:0-1773 GCF_002007445.2 Ailuropoda melanoleuca
GTTTCTGACCTTTTTTATCTTACCTGTTTGTTTATACTTGTTCTGACCACAAAAATGTTTACTCTGTCTTTGTAATACTTTCTATTGTAGAGCAAGTCCTTCATTCTTTTATTCAAAATTTTGTGGGTTTGGGTTTTTTTTTTTAAGATTTTATTTATTTATTTGACAGAAAGAGACAGCAAGAGAGAGAACACAAGCAGGGGCAGAGGGAGAGGGAGAAGCAGGCTCCCCGCCAAGCAGGGAGCCCAATGTGGAGTTCGATCCCAGACCCCCGGGGACCAGGACCCAAGCCAAAGGCAGACACTTAATGACTGAGCCACCCAGATGCCCCTGTTTTGTTTTTTTAATGTTTTATTTTTTAAATAATCTCTATACCCAACATGAGGCTCAAACTCACAACCCCAAGACCAAGAGTCATATATTCCTCCAACCAAGCCAGCCAGGCACAACTGGTTTTTTTTCCCCCCTTAGACGTAATATTTAGACATTTCTTTCTTCCTTAAAGAAATCCTTTGAGGGGCGCCTGGGTGGCGCAGTGGTTAAGCGGCTGCCTTCAGCTCAGGGCTTGATCCCGGCGTTCTGGGATCGAGCCCCACATCAGGCTCCTCTGCTGGGAGCCTGCTTCTTCCTCTCCCACTCCCCGGCTGTGTTCCCTCTCTCGCTGGCTGTCTCTCTGTCAAATAAATAAAATCTTTAAAAAAAAAAAAAAGAAATCCTTTGAAATTCTTATTAGATTTGTACTGAATTTTAATATTATATATATATATTTACATATAGGCATATGTAATGGAATATTACTCAGCCATAAAATAAGGATGAAATCTTGCCATTTGCAATGATATAGATGGAGCTAGAGAGTATTATGATAAGTGAAATGTGTCAGTCAGAGAAAGACAAATACCATATGATTTCACTTTTATGTGGAAATTAAGAAACAAAATGAACAAGCACAGGGGGGGAAAGAGAAAGAGAGACAAACCAAGAAACAATTTCTTAACTATAGAGAACAAACTGATAGTTATCAGAGGGGAGGTGGGGGTGAGGGATGAGTTAAATAGGTTCTGGAATGGATCACTGGAATAACAACAGGCAGAACACCTACATTGGTTCTCTGACCTGAGGAGTGAGAATTATTATGGTTGAAAAGACCAAGTAGAAGCCACTGAAACTACCTCTACCTAGAAAAATAGTAAATCAAAAATAACATGGCATTCCAGGAGGGATTGCTGAGATTAATACTATCATCCAGGACATGAAGGTACAGGGGTAGTGATTTGCACATTACCATTCAATTTGCTGATTTGGCCTGGGAAACAGATTTTAGAGAAAGATAGTGGATTATGTTAAGTTTAACTAGGTGGTGACTCTAAAGCTGCTGTACCAGATGTGGTTTCATTGCTTCAGCAAATTAATGCATCCCCTAATACCTGGCAGGCAGCTAGTGATTTGACGAATGCTTTTTTCTCCATACTTACATTTAAAGATCACCAACACAAACCCTTAGGATTTTTGAGCAAAACTCTGCCATCCTTTGTGGACAAGTACTCTCCCTTTGAGACATAGCTCTTGGTTTACTACTGGACTTTAGTAGAAACTGAAAACTTATAATACACTTTCTTCACTCTCTTATCCCTTATCATATAAGAGGCATTACATTTACATAATAGTATCTAAGTTATAGGATATCAAAGAAAAGAGTGAGCATCACTCAAGGACTTTGCATTCTCTTCTGGAGAAAAGGTTAATGAATTTTCAGTTGTACATAAGACAGTT
>NW_023227126.1:0-786 GCF_002007445.2 Ailuropoda melanoleuca
AGCTTCTGAAACTGTTTTATTTCATTTTGCTACAAACACAGTCGCTTTGGGACGGAGGGAGATGCTGAGGAGGTGGGTTCCCTATATATTTTCTTTGAATTTCAGCCACAGGTCCTTTGCATATGTGCTTCTCTTTGGAGGACTCCCACAGTTAACAAGATTCACCTTTATAGCTCAAGGTCACTTCGGAGACTTCCCTGACCTCCCGCCTAATTCCTAGAACCTTCCTTCAGTCATTCATAGTAGGGTTTCACTTTGCAATTATACACGCAGTTGTGTGGTTATTTTGCTTAATGTTTGTCTCCGCCCATAATTTGTACTGAGAGCAGAATCAATGAGTGACTAGGTTACCAGGTATGTGCTCAGGGCCCAGAATGGTTCCCGGCCTGGGGAAGGTATTCAGTCAGTCTCTGTTAAATGATGAAGAGATGAAAGGTTTCCAGGACTAGTGTAGGGATCTGAGTGCCCAAGAGAGGAGGCCAGGTCACTGCCTCCCCTCTCCCCCGCGGACACACCCCTATAAACACAAGAGCACCCCGCGTGCATAGAAGCTAAGTCCCGCACCTCCTTCTATCTGGTGGGCGATTCCTTGAACTAACCCTTCCCCAGCCAGAGTGTTCGGAGGAAGGGGTGGGTTTAAGGGCGGATACTGAAGGTGATCGATCAGCTGAACAAAGGTCAGATCCCGGTGGAGATCCCAGGTCCTCCGCAAGGTTGCAGAAGCCCACTCTGCCGAGCTCGGGCTGGCCCCCAGCTGACCCCTCTCGTCATCCCTAGTACCCACAG
>NW_023227127.1:0-786 GCF_002007445.2 Ailuropoda melanoleuca
ATGAATGAAGTGAAAGCTTTTGAGTACGTACGCAGCTTGAAGGTCAGCATAGACTTGGAATATGTGAGAGACTAATTAGAAGTCAGCTGGGAGTTATTTATTTAGTCATTCCATAAATATTTGTTGAGCATCTGTTATGTGCCAAGAGCTGTTCTAGAGACTGAGGATAGATCAGTGACCAAAATTAAAGTCCCTGCCCTCATGGAACTTTGTAAGTGAGGAGAAATAGATGGAAAACAATGTACTTATCAGGTGGTAAGTGTGGTAAGTGTCATGGAGAAAAATAAACAGGGCAACTGGGTTAGGGAGTAATGGTGTGGGCAGGGCAAAAGAACACTGGCATTTGTACTCAGTGGTCAGAAAGACCTCTCAGAGGAGGTGGCTTTGGTCAGAGACCTACCAAAAGTGAAGAAGTGATTCTTGGAGATTCGCAGATTTAAACATGATGAAAGTGCTGCCAACGAAAGTTTTTGAAATTTTAAAAATTTGATTTTTGTTTAAATGTTTGAAGATTTCTGCTTATTTAATGTGGGCTGGGGCAGAGGACTTAGGCTGCAAGACACAGGGAGTCTAGCAGGTTCAAGGGCCCTGGGGAATCTGGTCATGTTCAAAAGCCCTGCAAGCCAGCCGGGGCGTGGGGACACCAGAGCTGCTGGAATTTTCTTAGACGCTCACAGAGATTCCCGAGGAGCAAGTTTCCTGCCTGCTTTGCTTCTGCTTCAGCCAACCGCCCATGGAGCAGAAACACGTCTATTTTGGGAAAAGACACATGACGATATAGTCATC
>NW_023227128.1:0-452 GCF_002007445.2 Ailuropoda melanoleuca
GCCCAGGTCAAAACAGCTCCTCTCAATTCATTTTTCTGGATCCTATTACAAAAGGGCTGATTTCAGTTAGGTCAACACCCGATATCTCAAGATTCTGGACAAAATGATCCACACTGGTTTTATAATTGGCACAGGCTTAGGGTTTTTTATCTGACAACTCTGATTCATAGACCGTGATAGCAGAAGAGCTGCTGAGATGTCATGGCTCCTGGCACTGGTGGCCTTGGAGCGCAGAGCTGTGCTCAAGGTCCCTCGCCCTTTGGGACGGTGTCATTGGTAACATCCATCTATCTCACGGGTCAGCATATTGCATAATATGCATATTGCATAATATGACAAGTGCCTGCTAGTGTCTTCTCTCCCTCCTCGTCACAGGGACTCTGGATCCCGGAAGGCGAGAAGGTTAAAATTCCCGTGGCCATCAAGGAATTAAGAGAAGCCACATCTCCAAA
>NW_023227128.1:460-1524 GCF_002007445.2 Ailuropoda melanoleuca
AAAGCCAACAAGGAAATTCTTGATGTAAGTTTCTCCTTTGTTCTCTAGTGTCCACAGGCCTGGACATCGGAAGCCACATTTTCTGGGGTCTAGCAGCACTTTGCCCTGTTTTAGACTTTTTTTCATCACCACGTTCTAAATGTTCACATTTCAGGTCTTTTTTCTTTCTGGCTATAGTTGGTATAGTTCCCTCTCAGGGCTTCTCCTCTGGAGAAAAGGCATATCTTCCATTCTACTCTCTGTCTCTCCCAGGAGAATAGAGACTCACACTCATTGGATGTCCACCAAGGGCCAGTCTCAGGGCTGGTTGCTTTGCACACACTGTCACAGTGAGCTCTCCCGACCAGCCTGTGGGATGGGTGTCAATGCTCAGCATGCTTCGGTGGCACTGAGCAGCCTACACACGTTTACGTGGTTGGCATAGGATTCCGACCCATCGCTCTTTCTGCCTCTGAAACTCATGTCTGTTTTGCTCCACCAAGTTATCTTTGAAATGGCCTTTTTAAAGGTGCCTAGGATTACAGTAGGGTGCTCTATAAACTCTATGAACTGTTGCCCATCTTCTGTACTTTCCCCCNCCCCCCAAATAATTTATATGTTGTTTCCAGTGTCCTTTGTTAGTTTATGGAGTAAGTCTTTGGAATGTTCCACAAGGTTGTTTTTGTGTCTTTACCTTCAGTTCCACTGAACTTTCTTCTCTGGATCCCCCCTGGCCAATAAGGGGGCTACACCCTCTTCAGCAGAGGTCGGCTGAAAGAGGGGCCACCGTGGGGTGTGGCAGAACCTGCTTCAAGGGATGCTCAGGAAGGTCCAGTGGACAAATGGGGGCTTGTTAACACCACTGGACTCTGATTGCTGTGGGTCGGTGCAAACTTTTGCTGTCGTCCCAAGGCAGAGCCAGAGAAAGAGAAGGGAGAGAGGCTTAGCGGGAGGTTAGGGAAACAGAGTCAAAGAAAGCAAAAACCAAAAAAACAGCTGCCTCAAAAATCTAGAGAATTTAGTTACTTACAGTTGGGAAGGACAAAAGCCAAATGTAATATTCCCCACTCTTGCTTCTAACCCAC
>NW_023227129.1:0-1992 GCF_002007445.2 Ailuropoda melanoleuca
TTTTGTAGAAAATAATTCTTAATATTATTTTTGAGTGTTTAATGTGTGTTAGGACATAGTCTATATCCTTTCCACTACAAACTCATTTAATCTTTATGACAGTTCCACACTGTGTTGCTCCAGGCCCTGTGCTTATATGGGGTCCACGCCTGGCTTGAAGCTCCTTTGTGAATGGTTTGGTTTAATGTTCTGCTGTTACCAACTTGAAATTGGTCATGAATTTTGAAAAAGGGGCCACACATTTTATTTTCCGCTGAAAAAAACAGATTAAGCATCTGGTCTTCATCCATGAAATAAGTTTGATTTCTGTCTTCATTTATGAATACAGAAACTTCAAGTCCTTTGTTCAAATTCACACAGCTATTAGGTGGTAATGAAACTCCCACGCTGGCCACATAGCTCCACTGACTACTTCCTCAGCCACCGCAAATGAGATAGCCACTTGAAATTCCAATTGAGCATGTGAATGAGTGATTATAAAATACAGTTGTCAAAAAAAAATCAGGTTTATCTAAATGACCAAATATTCCATCTGATTTGTGTGCCAATAACAATGCACCAGTGAATAAGTGTTCATGGACCTTCTACCAATAAGATACATCTCATAAGGGCTATAGAGGAAGGAACTGTGTGAATAATTAGCTATCGTAAAGATGACTTACTTCAGTCCTCTTTTGTCATAGTATCTCTGTTAAATAATTTCTTAATATAACTTAAGACAAGGTGCCTCCGTATTTTGGTTAAAATGATTACCATCGGTAGAGGTTAATTTCAGAAGTTATGTGTTAGGGTAAAACTATATTCTGAGGTAATGTGCCTGCAGAAGAGCAACAGAGCAGAGCACTTTTTAGACAGTACATTGTTTGTCAGAATTCACACAGATATTTTTAAGGAAAGCTTCTCCTAGTCCAAGATTCTCATGTGTATAGAACCTCAAAAATGATTGCTGAAGCATGTCAGTCAGTTCCAGAGAATGATGATGAGACACAACTGACACACACTTGGCAAAACAAAAACAAAACCACTGTGTGCAGAAAGTGTCTTTCCTTCCCATGCTCCCTTTGCCCCGCCCCAGTTCTGACAATTTAAACCCGCCAGGATGAATTATTCTTCCTTGAGGTTGTGGAATTTCTCTGTATCTGAATTTCTTTTCCTAGTGGAATTTTAGGCAAAAGGAGAAAGACATTATAAATGCCTAGATGGGTTTCTATTTCAGAAGCAGGAAAATATTACATAATTCAGTTAAACAGCATGCTATTTTTCCTCTCTTTTCATGGCCATGGTTCACTCCACTGAACGAGGCAGAGATCCCCAAATTTAACTCTATCAACGTAAAACTCTATAATGTACTTAGTTGTGTTATTTTTAATTTGTGTTGTTTGGAGCATGAGGAATATTCTAAAGTAAGTATGATTTTGAACTCTATCTTGGACCATAAAACATCCCTTATTAACCAACCCAGGGAATAGTAGATGTTACTGTTTGCTTTTTTTTTTTTTTTTTTAATGTATGAAACTATCCTGTATGGAAACTGGACCTTCATTTTTAGAGCTGGGGAAGGTAACAGTCTCTGATGACAACTGTGATCAGTAAGTTCAGTTTCTTCCACACATGGTTAATTAGAAGTCACCTGAAATTATTTTGCCTCTTAACTGAACTGTATTATAACTGGCCAGCCACTAACATGGCTTTATCAATGCCACTTTGCTCATATAAAAATCTTTAGAGATATAAACTCTGGAGTCAATAGATTGATATTTAGTTTCATGTAAAAGGAAGATAGCTTTGAAATGCCTATTCAGTTTTAGTCATGTGGGAGGGATTGTCTTTGAAGTTCCCTGGCCATCTTCTTCGGTGCACAACATAAATTACTCCAATTCGGTTTCTATTACCCTCTATTCAATGCCCATTAAATCCTTCCAAATAGATATCCTTTATGTCACACTTGTACTGTGAAATTCAAGGCCCTTTTTATCATATAGTTAAGGGGTG
>NW_023227131.1:0-786 GCF_002007445.2 Ailuropoda melanoleuca
TATCCACTATAATTTTCCAAAGAATTTCTTGCTCTGCAAAAACCATTCATTTTTCCAGGTCAAAATACAAAATTACATCCACTCAAAATAATTATGTTAAAATTATGTGTGTATATGTACAAACAAAAATGTGGAAAAATTAAAATAAATATTTGTAAGGAGATACAGAAGAATATTCTTTTGTTTAATTTCTGGAATTATAATGCCAATTGCATGATAAATTATTTTAAGTATTCACTGTCTATTATTTATCATCAAACATACCTCATTAAAGGGATGCCTGGGTGGCTTAGTCAGTTTAGCATCTGCCTTCAACTCAGGTCATGATCCCAGGGTCCTGGGATCGAGTCCTGCATTGGACTCCTTGTTCAGGGGGGAGCCTGCTTCTCCCTCTGCCTGCTGTTCCCCCTACTTGTGCTCTCTCTCTCCCTTTCTCTCTCTCTGACAAATAAATAAATAAAAATCTTTAAAAAAGAGAACCATCCCTCATTATTTTGATTCCATTGATGCTTATATACTAAATTTTGCTTGCTTAAAAATCTTACCTATTTCACTTGTCATGTTTTTTTATTGCAGATAAATTAAATCATACCAACTATATGTTCTCCTTCCTCATACCTGAATAGTTCTCAAATATCACTTATTCTTCATCTATGTGCACATCTTCAGATAATAGATGAGAAATGAAAAAAATATCAGAATTATATACACACATAATCCAAAATACACATTGCTAAACACAATAAAATTTTAATATCCTGGGTTCTATTTTTAAAAAAAGCAATA
>NW_023227133.1:0-786 GCF_002007445.2 Ailuropoda melanoleuca
GCAGACTGAGGCTGCCATTGGTGATGTGTGGCTCACACAAGGAGACGCCGTCCTTGGTCCACTCAACACGGAGCCGCTCCCACGCTTGGGACTGTATCACCTGGCAGGCCAAGGTCACCTGGCTGCCCCGCGTCACCTGCAGCTCCTTGGGCTCCTGCTGCACTCTCAGGCCTGTGGCTCCTTGCAGGACTAGGGGGTACAAGAAGTGAGTAAGGCTGTTCTGTGTGTGTGTGTGCATGTGTGTGTGACTTACTCCCCTAGTGAGCCCACAGGGCTGAGGCTATGTGATCTTGCAAAGATCAAAGTCTTCTTCTTTCTTAAAAAGATTTTATCTATTTATACGACAGCGTGAGAGAGCACAAGCAGAGGGAGCCATAGAGGCAGAGGGAGAAGCAGCTCCCCGATGAGCAGGGAGCCAGACGCAGGGTTCGATCCCAGGACCCTGAGATCATGACCTGAGTGGAAGGCAGATGCCCAACCATCTGGCCCACCCAGGCGCCCCTCAAAGTCTTCATTTGTGAAATGGGTTTAATTTTCTTCTGGCACTTGTCAGATTTCAGGGAGCACACTATGACCAGTCCAGCTCTCGGCACACAAATATAGCCTTGTGTGTGCCAGGCCCTGTTCTGGACACCGCAGACACAGACACAGACCTGATGAAGACAGACAGAAATTCCTGCCGCCCTGGAGCTGACAGTCTGGGAATAGAGAGAGAGAGAGAGACAGGACATCGTGAAGTGAGAATCCTGTTGGAGGATAAGGATGAGAGAGAGAGAGAGAGAGAGA
>NW_023227134.1:0-786 GCF_002007445.2 Ailuropoda melanoleuca
AGTTTAGAGAAAGTTTAAAAAAAAAAAAAAAAGAGCAGAAGTAGACAGTGAGCACAAAAATGAGGCTATATAGTCAGGATGCTGGGGGAAACCCTGGTTATAAATACCGGTAAATACTATATTTCAGGTCAACACTGTACTATTACTATTAGCTAGAAGGAAGCAAACCCGGGATATTTCATTCTACACTGTTACCAATATCTAATACTATAAATTCTGAAAATTTCATGTTTGCAATTTTTGAAAAACAATGCTGATATTAAATAGTACAATTTGTAGCCAGGATTTCTGCAAAGTTCGGAAAATCAACTGGCTGTAATCTAATTGCAATTGTGGGAATTTTGCATGTGGATTTTTCTAATGCCATGTGAGAGTATATTAATTTTCCATTATCCTCTATGGCAAGAAACAAAAGCATAATAAAAGCAAGATGCAAGAATACAAAAAGGCTGTTAGACAAATGTTACCTGTTTCTGAAGGAATAACAGGTAGAGAAAGAAAAAATAATAAAAATTATCAAATAAAAATTTTAATTCTTCATATACTTCATTCCCTGCCTTATAAACATTCAGTTTACCAAAATCTCTAGACTAGAGGGGAAAAGAATACACAAGTATCCCCCTGTCCACAGATCTGCAAACCCCTCTATGCTACGCCTACATCAGGTGGGCTCTCAAAACCTTCCCTTCTGATTCTAGGCAGAGGTCTAGTCACCCTGGGTCAGTGGTGCCACCTGGTGGTAAACAAAAGAAGTGTTTAGCTCCTTCCCTCCCTCCCTCCCTCCCT
>NW_023227135.1:0-786 GCF_002007445.2 Ailuropoda melanoleuca
CTGCCCCCCCAAGCTTTGTTGAGGTATAACTGACAAAACTGTAAGGTATTCAAAATTCAAAGTGTTCAATGTGATGGTTTCTTATATGCATACATAGTAAAACACTTCCCCTCATCAAGTTAATTATCACATCCATCCTACCTGATCTTATCTTCCAATTATTTTTGAAGCAAACCCTCTACTCTGCTGAGGTGGCCCCATCACTGGCCTGCAAAGGTAGGAGTTCATTCCTACCTCTCTCCAGTTTGTCATTTTGCTTCCGTGACTCAATATAGAATCTCCCAATTTTACTGGACTATCTGTACCCCTGCCCGTCTTCAAACACCACTTAATGCCCATTCTTTTGTCATAAAAGCCTAGCATATCTGCTTTCCACACCATCTTGGAACTTTTGCCAAATGTGGTATCTTTACCTCCTTGGAGGCAATCACATACATGGTGATATTTGCCAGTTTTATCATTAATGTCTTAACTAATTAACTTTGAAGAGAGGAACTGTAGCATATTTCATACAACCTTCCCCTTGCCTATCATGACTTCACACAATGGTCCTGAGCCCGGAGTGTGCCAAGCATTGAGCTAAATGTTACACATACATCATTTAATTCTCCTATGATTCATATGATGATGGCTCATTTTACAATGAAGGAGCTGAGATAAAAAGACATTCGATAATCTGCCTAACATCACAAAACCAGTAAGCGGGGGAGCTCGGAATTGTGACACTGGACAGCAGGGTTACCACATCACTGAGCACTTAGAAGCAAATCTGGACGTGATTGAAGT
>NW_023227136.1:0-1839 GCF_002007445.2 Ailuropoda melanoleuca
TAAAAAGAAGAGTTTGAAATCTGGAGGTAGTGGTGGTTGTTGATGGCATCAATACTATTAACTGCTTGTTTATATTTTGCCTTGTTGGGCATTTGGGAAGTTTCCCCTTAAACTCAAATATATTTTAAAATTATTTTCTGATTGATGCATGACAGACACAATATAAAGGCAATTTTCTGTAAACAAGAAGAATTTAAATCTAGTTGTGTCATGATGCAAATCAACTGTTATATAAAACTAATGCTTCACCTGTAGGAAGCAATCCCAGGACCCTCCTCTACCATAACCCAATCAAGGCTCCCACCGGACATGAATTCACCACCTACTTCAGAATTCAAGTTATTATGGATTTCTTCCATAGGACATGGCATTTCTATCATGAAGAAGAGGAGATTCATGCATCTGGGCTCCAATGACCTGAATCATACATCTTCTGTGCCAAAATACTGTCATGTTAGGCTTCAGATAAGGCTGAAATAACAGATTACCACTATTTAATTCTTTACACTGGTTTGTAAATGGTGTTTACTGTTTTTAGCTTTATTTCTTATTATACATGTTTGAATACATAAAATTAATCACAGAAATCCATGAAGATAATTACCTACCATTTCTGTACAACTTTTTAGAATCTATATATTCAAATACATGAACATATTTAAATGGGAAATGATAAAAACAGCTATAAATCTCACACACACTCAAAAATAACTGATGAATCTTTTGACATGAATACTCTTCAAAAATTATCATTTCTAATACTACCACACTTTTATACCACAGCACTAATTTAAAAAGGGGGGGGGGCTTCTGTTTCCAACCAAGATGAATTAAGGTGAAGCCAATTTATGTTTCCATCTGAAAACAAAACAAAACAAAACAAAAACCTGGATAAAAACCTGGAAACAATGGTTTTCAAAACACCAAGGTGAAGCAATGAGGCCAATGATCCCTGAGAGATGAGACATTGAATGAATCCTATAATTGCCCTGACTTACTCCCTTGGAAGGTTTCCAGGTCATGGCACTGAAAAGGGGAACTAAGGCAGAGCCTGGCAGACTCCCCAACCTGAGGAGATGAAGCTGAGAGCCCAAGAGGAATAAAACAGCTACAATTCATACAAAAAGTACAGCGAGAGGAGAGCTGCACACAAAAGAAATCCAAGAGGACCATATACACACACGTGAGGAAACTACTCAAGGCAGGAGAGAAGTCAAACTAAAAGGATCAGTAAAGAGAACAGTGCTCCAACAGTCCTGAGAACACTGCCTGTCCCACAGCCAGACTGAAGAATTCATAATTCACAGGGAATTAGTAAGAATGCTCAGAGAAGTAGTCCTGTGGTGATCCTAGAAAGGTATGGCCTCAGTAGTGGGGAATAATCAGTTTTATTGAGTGCTGTTCAAAACCCACGTTACAAAGAGTAAAATAAGACATGAACATATCATACTATCTGGAAGTAATCATCACTTCATCCTGGAATGAAACTCAAGATAAATAGGACCACAAAAATATCCAGCACACAACAAAGTAAAATAACAATGTCTGGCATCCAATGAAAGATTACCACATATGCAGATAAACAGGAAAACATGAGACACAATGAGGAGAAAAATCAACCAATCAAGAATGATCCCGAACTCAATTAAATGTTAGAACTTACACAAAGGGGCATTAAAACAGTTACAGCCGTATTCCATATGTTCAAAACATTAGGAAATGTAGAAAACCCAAACCATTTTTGAGAGATAAAAACTAAAATATGAGATCAAAATATAGTGGATATGACTAATGGCAGATTAAATACGGCAAGAGAAAAATTCACTGGTCATAAAAGCA
>NW_023227137.1:0-786 GCF_002007445.2 Ailuropoda melanoleuca
ACCCGAACAGACGAGAGCCTGGGACCCCATTAGACATGCGATCCAAAACCAGTCACAACAGGAACAGAAACAGGCTCAGAAATGCCCAGAACGTTTGGCAGCTGCCAGAGGGGGCGAGTGGGCGACACGTAAGGGACGAGCTCCCAGCTGTGCGGTGGGCGCGTCCAGGACGAACAGTGCGCATGTGAAATGCGGTGGGTCCCCAGCGATAGGCTGTCCCGGGACAGGTGGGGACCATGCTGTGACCACTTGGTCATGTGCATGACTGTCCGATCGCTGTGCTCTGCACCTGGAACTAGAATTAGGTCACTAACCTTCCACTGAAAATTCCTTAAAAAGCAATTTTTTAAAAAGCAAAACAAGCTTGATTCAAATGGCTAGAAATAAAATTAACTATAAAGTGAAAAAAAAAAGTTGCCTTTGGGCAATTTCTATTTTTCTAGTATTTTTTAATTTAGAGAGTTTATTTTTACGAAGAAAACTAAACTTTTGAAATGTAATGATTACAAGGTGAATTCTATATGAGTAACAAAAAGTTGTAATGGCAATTTCAAAGCACACAGAAAGTGTAAGATACTAGCTGACTTACAGGCAGACGGACAAGTGTAACAAAACTATACTGACCTCACTTTGTTCACTTCGTTCCCACCCACACTTATCCTGTTGTCACACTGGTAACCCTATTTGAAGAAATACCCTCTGCTGTAGAGATAATTATGTGTTTGAGAAGATCTGACAGGAACTTTCAGAATTTGATCTTGGATAGAATCACCAGACTTGGGGGGG
>NW_023227138.1:0-786 GCF_002007445.2 Ailuropoda melanoleuca
CTCTCCCACTCCCCCTGCTTGTGTTCCCTCTCTCGCTGGCTGTCTCTCTCTGTGTCAAATAAATAAATAAAGTCTTTAAAAAAAAAAAGAAAAGAAAAGAAAAGAAAAAAAGCTTCTGCACAGCAAAGGAAACAATTAACAAAAATAAAAGACAACCTATTGAATGGGAGAAGATTTTTGCAAATGACATATCTAATAAAGGGTCAATACCCAAACTATATAAAGAACTCATACAACTCAATGCCCAAAACCCAATAATCCAATTTAGAAATGAGCAGAAGACATAAAGAGACATTTCTCCAAAGAAGACATCCAGATGGCCAACAGACACATGAAAAGATGCTCAACATCACTGATCAACACGGAAATGCAAATCAAAACCACAATGACATATCCCCTCTCGCACTGGTCAGAAGGGCTAAAATCAACAACACAAGAAACAACAGGTGCTGGTGAGAACGTGGAAGAAAAGGGACCCTGGTGCACTGTTGGTGGGAATGCAAACTGGTGCAGCCACTGTGGAAGACAGTATGGAGGTTCCTCGAAAAGTTAACAATAGAAATACCCTACAATCTAGCAATCACACTACTGGGTATATACCCAAAGAACACAAAAACACTAAGTTGAAAAGATACATGACCCCTATGTTTACTGCTGCATTATGTACAATAGTCAAATTATGGAAGCAGCCCAAGTGTCCATCAATGGATAAAGAAGATGTGGTGTAGGGGCGCCTGGGTGGCACAGCGGATAAGCGTCTGCCTTTGGCTCAGGGCGTGATCCCGG
>NW_023227139.1:0-786 GCF_002007445.2 Ailuropoda melanoleuca
TTTTTTTTTTTTTTTTTTTAAAGCAGAAGATAAAATTCCTACATGAAAAGTGTTCTCTCTTGTGAAGGTAAGAACTATCTTCCTTTTTCCTGCTGGTCATGCACGCTACAAGAGGTACACATGTGAGTGTACCCAACTCCACTTTAAATGAGGTCTCCTTAATTCATTTTCACAGTATCTTTACCTAATACAAAGAGATTCTTAAAAATAGTCTGAGAACCAGCATTGACTTCTTATACCTCAAATGTTTTTCTGTGTTATTTTATCACAGTATAGTACAAATTCCACACTGTTCTCAATAGGACTAGTTTGCTGGAACTCATATATGACTAATATAAATAACTCTACCAATGTTCTTTCCTTGCAAAGTTTTGTAAATTTAATCTTTGGAAATTTTCTATTTTCTTTCACTTGTTTGCAATTTTAAAATATAATCAATTAAAGGTAAGATTCAAAGTGAATAAAGCCTTTTAGAATATACGATAGATGATCAATATCAGAAAGCAAAAGAACTAATATTTTTAAGGCCTTTAATGTGCAAACATGGGGATTCTTTTAAGAAATAATTATTCAATGCTGTGTAGGTTTTGAACGAGTTCAGTGAAGAAAAACAACACATGAAAATTCCACTCCTGGAATTTCTCGAGCTTCTATATAAGAAAGAGATCTATTTTGTATGTATAACCTAAGGATCCCAAGGCTTCCGGACTTCTAGAATCACACATTGTAACCAGAGCACAAGGGTACAATAGCACATGGCCACGGGGTTCCCAAACAGACCAGGTT
>NW_023227140.1:0-786 GCF_002007445.2 Ailuropoda melanoleuca
CCAATCAGTTGCCTTCCTTCCCCTCTCATCCCCCATCCTTGCCCCCACCACTCCCCAGCTGCCTGCTGTCCTCTGGATACAGTAGGCTTAACCTTGTCTGTTTCTTGGTTCTTGCTGAGCTTTCTGCTTGAAATACCTCCTCACTTCTATCCAAGAAAATGCTCCCCATTTTTTTTTTATTTTTCAATGCTCCCCATTCTTAAATTCCTGCAGTTTTCCCTCCTCCAGGAGGTCTTCTCTCATCTGTATGCTTCCACTTTCTTCTTCACCACTCTTGGCATTAATTCCTTCCTGCCTGATTTTTATACCCAGCCTTGTTTCCCTGGGGTACCTCGGTTTTTAGCACTGAAAGACCCTCATCCCAGGAAACCCTTTAATTCTGGGGTACTATTAAGTGTTGGGGGTCTCTCATCTTCCATTCACCATGAAATTGGAGTCTTGGTAATGGTAGGAAATGTACCAGATTCTTGTTTTCTAGTGTTGTGTAAGTACTTGTCCATGTGAAATGTCTAGTGTCCAGTTAGTCTGTATGTTGAAGACCTTATCTTAGTCGTACATTTCCCCTACACTCATTCACCTGATACATCACTTATAAAGAAATGTTCAAGGGGTGGGGGTGGAGCTTGGGTGGCTCAATCAGTTAAGCATTTGCTTTCCACTCAGGTCATGGGATGGAGCCCCGAGTCAGGCTCCCTGATCAGCGAGGAGTCTGCTTCTCCCCCTCCTCCCACCCCCGCTCATGCTATCTTTCTCTCAAATAAATAAATAAATAAATAAAATCTTTTT
>NW_023227141.1:0-359 GCF_002007445.2 Ailuropoda melanoleuca
TTAAATTAGGCGATAAATTTATGGTGCATAGAACACATCTAAAAATTAATAATAAGAGATCATGTTGGGGCTCCTGGGTGACAGTCTAAGCATCCAACTCTTGATTTCTACTCAAGTCATGATTTCAGGGCTGTGAAATCGAGCTCCACCATGGGGCTCAGCACTTAGCACGGAGTCTGCTTAAGATTTTTCCTTCTACCCCTCCCCCAGCTCATGCTCTTTCTCTCACTCTTTCTTTTTTTTTATTTTAATGATTTTTTTATTATATTATGTTAATCACCATACAGTACATCCCCGGATTCCGATGTAAAGTTCAATGCTTCATTAGTTGCGTATAATACCCAGTGCACCATGCAATA
>NW_023227141.1:454-1285 GCF_002007445.2 Ailuropoda melanoleuca
AGTCCATAGTCTCTCATGTTTCATTCCCCTCTTCTGATTACCCCCCTTTCTTTATCCCTTTCTTCTCCTACTGATCTTCCTAGTTTTTATGTTCCATAGATGAGAGAAATCATATGATAATTGTCTTTCTCTGCTTGACTTATTTCACTTAGCATTATCTCCTCCAGTGCCGTCCATGTTGCAGCAAATGTTGAGAATTCGTTCTTTCTGATAGCTGAGTAATATTCCATTGTATATATGGACCACAGCTTCTTAATCCAGTCATCTGTTGAAGGGCATCTCGGCTCCTTCCATGATTTGGCTATTGTGGACAATGCAGCTATGAACAT
The DNA here is from genome assembly GCF_002007445.2 of Ailuropoda melanoleuca. Lineage (NCBI taxonomy): Eukaryota > Metazoa > Chordata > Mammalia > Carnivora > Ursidae > Ailuropoda > Ailuropoda melanoleuca. The sequence goes on from NW_023227141.1 coordinate 784, forward strand.
TGGGGTGCATATGGCCCTTCCTTTCACTACGTCTGTATCTTTGGGATAAACACCCAGTAGTGCAATGGCTGGGTCATAGGGTAGTTCAATTTTTAACTTTTTAAGGGACCTCCACACTGTTTTCCAGAGTGGCTGTACCAACTTGCATTCCCACCAACAATGTAGGAGGGATCCCCTTTCTCCACATCCTCTCCAACAATTGTTGTTTCTTGCCTTGTCTATCTTTGCCATTCTAACTGGCGTAAGGTGGTATCTCAGTGTGGTTTTGATTTGAATTTCCCTGATGGCTAATGATTTTGAACATTTTTTCATGTGTCTGTTAGCCATTTGTATGTCTTCATTGGAAAAGTGTCTGTTCATATCTTCTGCCCATTTTATGATTTGTTTATTTGTTTCTCGTGTATTGAGTTTGAGAAGTTNCTGAGTTTGAAAAGTTCTTTGTAGATCTTGTATACCAGTCCTTTATCTGTAGTGTCCTTTGCAAATATATTCTCCCATTCCG
>NW_023227142.1:0-786 GCF_002007445.2 Ailuropoda melanoleuca
CCGTAAACACAATCAAATTTAGAACATTTTCATCTCCTCAAAATGAAAAATGATACTCTATTGATACCACTTCCCAATCCCTCAATCTTCTCCAGCCCTAAGTAAATCTTTATAGATTTGCCCATTTTCCTTTTATATAAATGAAATAATATGTGGTCTTGTGCAACTGGCTTCCTTCATTTAACATGTTTATGAGGTTCATACATGCTGTAGCATGTATCAGCACTTCAAATTTTTTATGGCCAAATCATACTGCACTGTGGGAATACACCACAATTTTGTTTATCCAGTTAATGGAAATTTGAGTTGTTCCCACTTTTTGGCAATTATGAATAATGCTGCCATCAACATATGTGTACAAATTATATGCACATTTATTTTCATTTCTCTTTGGTATATATGTAGGACTGGAACTATTGGGTCAAATGGGAATACTGTGTTTCAAATCTGATTAACTTCCGGATTATTCTCCAAACTGACGGCACCATTTTTACTTCCATCCAGCCTATGAATGTCCTGATTTCTCCACATCCACATCTTGTCAACATTTGTTATTATTTGGCATTTTCATTCTACTGGACTTAAAGTGGATTTGCATTTCCCTGATGACTAATTATGTTGAGCATCTTCTTATGTGCTTAGTAGCCATTCATTTATCTTTTTTTGAGAGATGTTTATTCATAAACTTTGCATGTTTTTAGTCAAGTTATTTGTATTTTATTTATTTAAAAAAATTTTTTTATTATATTATGTTAGTCACCATACAGTACATCCCTGGTTTCTGAT
>NW_023227143.1:0-786 GCF_002007445.2 Ailuropoda melanoleuca
CTAAGTAATTCCTGGATAAAGAGGAAATCAAAACTTAACTTACAAATGATTTAGAAATAAAAGTAATCTAAACTCTAAATACAATATTTATGGGATGCAATATATATATGTGAATATATATTCATATGTTTTAAAAAACAAAACTAAGCTTTCATCTCAAGAAATTAGAATAAAATAAACACAAAGTTGAAAGAAAGAAATAACGCAAAGCAGAAATTAATCAACATTAAAGAGCGTTGATCAAGAAGACTAAGAGTTGACACTGAAAAAAGCTATAAAACAGACAAACTTCAAGAGAGGCCTCTCTTCCCAATCCATCTACCTCCTTGTCCCCCTCTATCATCCTAACCATGCTTTATTATTCTTCATTGCATTTATTATATACATATTGGTGTGCAGTGAAGAATTAACCTCACGCCAAAAGGAGGTCTGGATTTTGCCCTGGATTTTGTCCTACTGGGAGATGAACAACAGGGCCCTGGAATGTCCTAATAGGAATGTCTTTGTCTGGAGGTCTTGGTCTATGGAAGGTCTAACATGGTGGGGGCTTTGCACTATGCCTCATTAGCCAACTTCCAGAGGGATAGAAGACTCAAGGTAGTAGCCCAACCTCTAGGAGGGGCTAGAGACTAAAAGACAGAAAGGCAGGCTACATATGCAATTGAGCCCAGTAAAAACTCTGGACACCAAAGGCTCAGGTGAGTGTCCTGGGTTGGCAATACTCTGTGCAAATTGTTACACACTGTGGTCGGGAAGAGGTACTGCCACCATGACTCCATGGAGAGA
>NW_023227144.1:0-786 GCF_002007445.2 Ailuropoda melanoleuca
CCCGACGCGCCGCCGCTCGGCTCTGCCCGCGAGTCCCAGGCGCGCAGCCCTCGGCCCGCCGCCCGGCCAGGGCCCCGGAGCGCGGTGGAGGAGCCCCCCGAGGAGGCGGGGGCCCGCGCCCCTCTCCCCCCAGACATGGTGGGCCACCTGCATCTGCAGGGCATGGAGGAGAGCCTCAAGGAGAAGAGCCGGGAGGGCTTGCTGGACAGCCCCGACTCCGGGCTGCCCCCCAGCCCCAGCCCCAGCCCGCCCTTCTACTCGCTGGCGCCCGGCATCCTCGACGCCCGCGCGGGGGGCGCCGGCGCCTCCTCGGAGCACCCCGGACCCGGAGAGGCCAGAGCGGTAAGCGCGCGCCTTCGCGCAGAACGCGGGTAGGGGCCAGCCAGGGGCGAGGGGCGGCTCTCGCCGCGCCCCCAGATGCGGTGCCTCGGAAGCCGGCACGGGCTTCCTCCCGCACCCCCAACTGCGGGGCCCAGAAGGGGGTCCGGGGACAGCGGTGCTCCCCGAGGAGGGGCCGGGGCACGGAGGTGGAGGAGGCCGGCCTGACCCCGGGACCTGGAGACCTCTCCCTGGCGGTGGGCCTCCCTACCGAGCCATTGTCTTGTTGTCAGCCCTGAAGGACTAGGGGGTGAGGAACACGTCCGGAATTACCAAAGTTCTCTCCGGACTGGGTGGCTTGGAACCCCAGGACGAAGCATGTTGAAGACATCCGTAGCCGGGTCCCTTCTCTCCTGACCCTGGTCCCTGTTTACCGTTCCCGGCTCTGCCAGCGTGAAAGCTCCCCCC
>NW_023227146.1:0-786 GCF_002007445.2 Ailuropoda melanoleuca
CTGATGTGGGGCTCGATCCCACAACGCCGGGATCACGCCCTGAGCCGAAGGCAGACGCTTAACGCCTGCGCTACCCAGGCGCCCCTCATTATTTTAAGTTTAATGAAACAGTCATTTCTGCTAAGTTTTTGCTACGTTGGTTCTAACATGATTGATAATGTAGGGAATATTTGTCACAAAATTTTACACTTGCTCGTATGCAATTTTGTCTGTGAGAAACTCTAGGTCAATTCTACCCCCCAGAGGACATTTGGCAATGTCTAGAGACATTTTTGGCATGACTTGGTGGGGACTGCTACTTGTATCTAGTGGGTAGAGGCCAAGGATTAACATCCTACAATGGACAAGATAGCCCCTCACAACACAAAATTATCCAGTACAGAATGTCAGTAGTGGCAAGGGTGAGAACAGGGAGCCTGCTTCTCCCTCTGCCTGCCACTCCCCCTGCTTGTTAGCTCTCTCCCTGATAAGTAAATACATAAAATATATATTTTTTAAAACCCAAAAAACTATAGGACACAACTGAGGGTTGCTGGAGGGTAGGCCAGTGAGGGGATGGGGTAACCGGCTGATGGGCATTAAGGAGGGCACTTGATGTAATAATGAGCACTGGGTGTTATACGTAAGTGATGAATCACCAAATTCTACCCCTGAAACTAATACAGTATATGTTAACTAAAGTGAATTAAAACGAACACAAAAACATGTCAGTGACAGGGGGCGCCTGGGTGGCACAGCGGTTAAACGTCTGCCTTCAGCTCAGGGCGTGATCCCGGCGTTATGGGT
>NW_023227147.1:0-5843 GCF_002007445.2 Ailuropoda melanoleuca
TTTTTTTTTTTTATGAAGACGGGAATACATTTTTAAACAGTGTGGGGAAAAAAAGGAAACACACTTCTTTTTGAAGGGATGCTGGCTGGACAGGCTAGAAACTCTTTACTCAGAAAGAATATTACTTAATCATTAATAAGTACCTAATTACCAAACGCGGTGATATGCACAGCACCTCGAGAGCTATCAGAGGAGATGGGGAACTAATCTGGAGCATTGGGGAAGACTTCCTAGGGGAACCGAGGTGTNTTCCTAGGGGAACCGAGGTGTAACGAATGAGATGAGCGGCAACCTAAGTGAGCCGGGCAGGGAGGCTTCTCAGCACAGGCAAACTCCAGCTGCAGGCCAAGCACAGTGAGGCTAGGAGAGAAGTTGCTGCCCTGCAGGGTAGAGCAGCAAAATGAGGCCGGGGCAACGCACAGGGGCCAATCCTGCCAGTCCCTGCAGTTATTCGAGGGACTGTGGCCTTGATTCTAAGAGCAGCGTGTTACTGGGACAAAACGTAGCAAGCTGATTTGCATTTCAAAAATATCTCTCTGGCTGATGCACAAAACCGGATTAGAGGAGGGGAAAGTGTGGAGAGAATTAGGAGGTTGCTAGAGTCCTCCAGGTGACAGACTGAGCTGGAATTTGGGAGACAGCATTGGGAACGTGGCTGGCGACACCACATCTGCTACAAGGGACAATTCAGCAGGATGCTATCAGATTTATTCATCCCAACCCCTACCATGATCTGTTGCTCAAAGTCACACAGTGTACCATGGGTCTATCTGCTACAGGCTTCTCTTCATTCCCACCAAAATTTGTGGCACACTGACTCTGCGCGATCTTCAGGAGAAAGACAGAGCTCTGCATTTTTATTCTGCTTAATTCCATGTTATGAAAACCAGGAGGATATGTTCTTTGTTCTTGAATTAACTTGGAAATTCAAAGAATTGTGTATTTAGCACAGAAGAAACTTCAGAAATTTACAGCTGTCTCAATGGAGAGAGTGGTAGCGTTCATTCAACTCCGATGTTTGGGAACAATTTTTTAAAGGCTTTCTTCTGCCCAACAGTGTTATTCAAATTGGAGAATGTTAAGTAGAGATCAGAGAAACTAGATTTAAACTGTTCTTCTTTAGGTTCTTATTACGTGAAGGTCATTGGTTAGTGGTGGATATGTTTGTGATTTTAAGATAACATCTGTTTTCAAAAACATCTTTAATTGGGCTAAAAATAACATTTCAGCTCCCCCACCAAAATAAACATTAATTAGAAACTGATCAAAATTTAAAATAGTGAACGTATATGATTTGAAATAGTGTCTTTCTAAGTCTTATCACAAACTGACAAAATAAGCCACAAGAACTAAACTTTAACAAAATATTATACAGGGGCACCTGGGTGGCACAGAGGTTAAGCGTCTGCCTTTGGCTCAGGGCGTGATCCCAGAGTTATGGGATCGGGCCCCACATCAGGCTCCTCTGCTATGAGCCTGCTTCTTCCTCTCCCACTCCCCCTGCTTGTGTTCCCTCTCTCGCTGGCTGTCTCTATCTCTGTCAAATAAATAAATAAAAAAAATCTTTAAAAAAATATTATACAAGTTCTATAAATTGTTAATAATTCTCTTGAATTGTAATAAAATAAAAGGAAGCCAGCCATTTGTCAAGTGGCTAAAATTTTGTGTGAGATATAATTATTTCATCTGAGTATGCTGGTAAATGCCCACTGGTAAGTACTAATTATCACTCAAATTATTTTGTGAACATCATAGTTGATAATGCTGAAAAGATTATAATTAATTTTCCAAAAATTCTATGTGTACTATGGATAAAATCTTAGTGTAAATTGACTAAACTCTCTAGTCAGCCCTTAACCAAAAAATACAACATACATAGAAAGTAAAAACGACAAATGTAAAAATGACAAGTGTGTCAACTGACATCCATTCAAAGCTCAAAATTGTTCAAGTGTATGGATGACTCTTGTAAAACACACAAATATACAAAAACAAACTACCAATTTATTAATCATATTGTACAGTAGAATAATTAATAAAGAATTGCTTTGGTAATTCAAATGAAGCAAAAGGAGGAGATAAAATTAGAGAAATATAAACTATAACTCTAAAATTCAGAGGAGGATTTGGTTATGTTACTTGAATTCATGGATATGAATCTGTGAAGTATTCAAAAATTTCTATTAACAAAACAAAAACCAAAATTAAAAAGCAAAAAAGTTATTTGAATTCATTGGTAAACTCTCCAAGGTTTAAAATTTTTCACACAGTCACCAATTTCAATTTTTTATATCCTAAATGTCTTTCCCTCCTTTTCAAGTTTCTGTATGTTAATATACAGAAGCCTAGTTGTATGTACGAGGACTGTTCAACTCCTGTACGAACCAATATGAAAGCTGACAGCACATTACACCTAAACTGTATAAAACTTACCACATTGTGTTGTAAGTACTTTCTATTTGCCTCTTCTTATTCAGGTGTAATGTGAATGTACATAGTAACTTGTGTGGATGAGTTTCTCCATAACATGATTAACCTATGCTTGGGATTTTACATCTTATTTTAGAACAAGAAAAAGAACAATGGCTATATTTGATTCTGGATAGAACCTATTGACATCTGGCTCTGGGACTCATGCCCAAGCAGGGGAGACTCTCTCTGACCCCTTTGGTATTGAGAAAAAATTGAATTTATCAATTCACATGCAAAATTTAGATTGTAACTTTAGCTCAAATATACAGTAAACAGCTGAAGCACAGGTTTAAATTTCATATGTTGGCGGTGCTCTACAAAGCACAACATCAATAAAATAGTTGGTAATTCGAAGGTTTACTGCAGATATTAGCAATATGAAATGAACGCACACTCCTTTATTAAGAACGTGGGCTACAGCTGCCCAATGCAAATGATGTAAAAGATAACTATATAGGAACATATTTTATGTGGCAGATCTTCAACCTCAGAGGAAAATTCATCTGTAGATATAATATTTATAATAGCAATGCATGTATATCATGCACTTAGTTGAAAATAAATCATTTTAATCTTTTAGATTTTATGCTTCTAATATTATGGCTGTAAATATGAAAAATACATTTTCTAAATACCAACTTTACACTGTGACCAATTACAGTATGAAATATTTTTCTGCATAAAACAGTATTGGGGAGATATATATATATATATATATGGCAGTGATGTAATAAACTTTTGTTGGGAAAATTTTTGAGAAAAATAGCTAGTAAATTATACTACTTTGTGTAAATAGGTTTTTACTGAGTAGAAATTTAAATAAACCTAAAGGAGAGAAAATATCACAAAATTTCACAGAATGGAAATGAAGTCCAAAGAAAATGTGAAAGTTGTAAGGTAGATGTAAATCACTCATCAAGATAAATAAAATATCAGAATCTATTAATCAGAATGTAAACTGCAAAGATGCTATTAGAACAGTGTGAATATGTGTGAGAAATAAGCATATGCTTTTCTACGAAATCAACCAAACTATGAATGTGCCAAGGAACAGATTTATGGGGTACCAAATAAATGTCTAATCACAGAATATTCTGCCAGGAAAACATGAGGGAACATATTTCTGCCTGTCAAATTCACTGATCCTCTCTAGCTCCTCATGTTCTTTTCTACTTCTTAATTTACTTATTTTTTTTAAAGATTTTATTTATTTATTTATTTGACAGAGATAGAGACAGCCAGCGAGAGAGGGAACACAAGCAGGGGGAGTGGGAGAGGAAGAAGCAGGCTCATAGCAGAGGAGTCTGATGTGGGGCTCGATCCCATAACGCCGGGATCACGCTCTGAGCCGAAGGCAGACGCTTAACCACTGTGCCACCCAGGCGCCCCTAATTTACTTATTTTTTTGAAAGATTTTATTTATTCATTTGAGAGGGAGAGGGAGAGAGCGAGAGCGCATGGGTGCACACAGGAGGGGGGAGGAGAAGAGGGAGAGGGAGAAGCAGACTTCCAGCTGAGCACTGAGCAGGGAGCCAGACTGTAGAGGGGAGAGGGGGGAAAGGGGGGGTACTCAGGACCCTGGGATCATGACCTGAGCCTAAAGGAGACGCTCAACCAACTGAGCCACCCAGCTGCCCCTTAGTTCACTTATTTTTATTTTTCTCTGCTGTCAGCTCTCTTACTTGCCCTGTCTCTGCCCCTATCAACTGTAACATGAGATGTGCTTTTTAGCCCCTGTCTGCCCTACTGTCTACGAAATAAATACAATGCTCTCCTTTTTTATTTTCAGCTTTTTTGAGGTATAATTGACAAATACAATCGTAAGACATATGGAGCGTACATTGTGGTGATGTGATNTATATGGAGCGTCCATTGTGGTGATGTGATAGACATGCAGATTGTGAAAGGATTGCCCCCATCGAGTTCATCAACACATCCATCACCAGCTCCCGCTTTTTGTGTGTGAGAGAACACTTAAGTTCCACTCTCTTAGCAAATTTCTATTATATAATGTTATCAACTCTAGTTACCATGTTATACATTAGACTCTCAGACCTTATTCATCTTATAGCTGAAAGTTTGTACACTTTTACCAGCCTGTCCCTATCTCCCCCACCCCATCCGCTGGCAATCACTTTTACACTGTATTTTTGAACCCTCTCTCCTTTTATTTTATAAAGTGAGTTCTAGCTGCTATCCCAGTAGCAGGTGGAATGTACGTGTGACATTAGGGCAGTTGTATAGACTCAAGAAACTGCAAAATGGTATTATTCAAAGTCATCCCAGGTGCGCAATGAAATTTACACAGTACTGTTTGTTCTTCATCTGTATCTTTCTTCCTGACTTCTTTTAAGTGTTTCCTTGGAAGACTTTCTGGTCTGTTTGTTTGTTACCAATTACCCTCAAATGATACCAAGGCACTGAAACTATTGCGAAGATTTTGGTTAGTGTAGGTTCACTGTTGGTTCCAAGAGGATTCTCAGTTTTTCAGAATCTGCTGGTCACCCTTTGTGAAGAGAGAATTTCCTTATCAATCCAAGAGTTTTCAGTCCAGTCCTGCAAAGATACTCAAATTCTTGTGCCTAAAAGCTCCAAAGTCTTCAGCCCTTTGAACTCCTTATATATCTCAAGCCCATTTTTTTTTTTAATGTCCTATTAGGGTTTCTGAGGGTGCAATCAAGAAGTACTTGTCAAAACTGGTTCTACCCATATATGACATTCACATCATTTCCTTATGATTCAAAGCTTGTAATGTCATAGATCTTGAAAGAAACAATCCCAGAATCCTACTCTGTATGTTTCATTTGAACCTTTACTGACTGTTCTCAGCTACTTTGCAGAACTGGAAAATTCCTTTGCAAAAATTATATGCCTGTTAGATCTCACACTAAATTTCACTTGATAGTGATGTGATAGCCTTAGTTCTAACTCATTGAGACAAGAAACATTTTAAACAACTTAAATATATGAATATCCAAGCCGTCTTCTGCATCCAGTTATCATGTCTGTCTACTTACTCCAGCCGAATATGCTTTACTACATACAGCAGAAACAATGGGCAAGAAGAATGCCGACCGTCGAAAAAAAGTAATTCAGGAAAAAATATTAATAGTTCATCTATTGACTCCCAATATCCTCTTCATTCATATTTTTTACTAGAAGAGTTTTTTCTAATTACCTTACTAGGCAAATGCAGGAAACTCTGCTTCCATCTGCGTTCCGGAAGTTCTATTCTAGTGNATTCTGGAAGTTCTATTCTAGTGAACAGCTGAGAGAGAGTTGTGGCAAAATGGGCCAGTTCAGACTGAGGAAATGATTGGTTCACTGTGGTATAGGGAGGAAGCCTTGCCTAAGGAACCAGACCTGGCCCA
>NW_023227148.1:0-786 GCF_002007445.2 Ailuropoda melanoleuca
CTGTCCTGGCTCTAAGCTGCTCTCTTGGATCTGCCGATGGTGACTTAAAAAATTGTATACCCGGTGCTACGAAATACCACATACGAACACTTGCTGAGAAACTTATGAACATATCTACCACAGTGAGAAGCCTTAAGTGTGACTCTGAACAAGATCAAAGCAAGTTGGAGGGATTGATATTACATCTGAATGTCAATGTGGGTGATTTCTCCAAGACATGCGGCTGTACACAATCAGACATTTGCGCATCACCGAAATTGCTACAGGCCTTCACAGTAGCCATAACAGTTAAGATCACTGCCGAGAATTGTGAAGATATGAAAAAGCAATGCTTATCCATGGCATGTGCCACAGCATGTACATCGGGTGCAATGGCACCGACAGACGAACAAGTCCTTGCCCTTTTGGGTGCAACCTGTGCAAATACTGGAGAAGATAAATGTGCATGTTTGTCGCTTTTCGAGCTAGTCGATATTCTGATGGCTGTCGTGTGCAGTGTCCTGGGTATTGCTGTGCCTCTTCTAGGGCCTCTTGTAGGGGGACTTCTTGAACTGTTGGGTCCCTGGGGGTATCTCTTGGGTGCCTCATGCAAGCCCGTTATTCCGCTCCTCCAAGGTTGAATGCTGATTCACCACTGGACTCGGTGCCATTTAAAAGAATCCACATGGATCTGAATTCTGAATAATCTACTCTTTGACTTCTCCACACAAGGGACTGACCTCCATTTCTAATCACCGAGAAATCTTGTTACTGTCTAGAAATCTATCATGATTCTTCAGTTCCTTG
>NW_023227149.1:0-786 GCF_002007445.2 Ailuropoda melanoleuca
CCACTGTTTCATAAAGAAGCCAAATAATAATAAAAATAAATGTGAAAGTTTTTCCCAAGATCCCATTAGAAGTTAGAAAATTTTTGCAGATGAGCTTTCAATGACCTAATTTTCATTAATATTCACAGAATAAAAAAATAACCTTAGGTCATTTCAAAGGAAATACATATCTCTCATTTAATATACTATTATCTCTTACGGGAGTATAGGAGAAGAAAAGATCAACAGAACTTCCCATAATAAGGTTATCTCTTATGTAATATAATCATCTTTCTTTAAATCTACATGGTTCTGAATCTGGGTAAAGCAAGTCTGGATCTTGAGGAAGACATTCTTTCCCCCATGTGTTTACTTCCTTAGTTTCAGAGAGCCAGTAACAAAAAGTGGGGGAGTCCTTTTCCTCCAAAGAGCCTTATCTCAAAAACAGTATTTGAAACTGCTGTGCTCTTGTGATCAGATAACAAGGGATGCCTTTATCTTGATGGGGTGAGAAATCAGGAGATAAGTTATGTAAGTTTTCTTCTCATTTTAAGATTTTCTAACATTATGCTCAAATGCTGACATTGAAAGTAAAGTTATAAATTATACCACAGCACAATCATTTGTGAAATATATTTTTTCTACTCAATAAAAGGGTGATTTTCAAGTCTCCTTTCAAGTCTCCTACGGGCATTAGTATATGGCTTGCTTTACACAGCTCTCCAAAGCCTGTAAAGCAGGGTAACGCTGCCCACGGAGCCAGTAAAGGAGGGCGCAGCCCCGAAAGTGTCCGGACCTTCTACCTCA
>NW_023227150.1:0-786 GCF_002007445.2 Ailuropoda melanoleuca
TACCAGTGATTCAGCCACACCAATGAAGAGTCTTGAACCCTTCCCAGTTTCCAGTTATAAGCTGTTCCCAGATCCAGAACAAATCAATAAGAAAGCCAGGTGTACTTGAGGGAGGACCTTACTATTTCAGAAATCCTTCCCCAAGGGGATCCTCCCATTATTTACCCAATAACTGCCTGGAAGTGGGAATATCTAGACACTTTTGAGGGCTGTTGACACAGCTTCTGAAGTGACACAGAAGATAGGGCAACAAAAATGCCATCCTGTTCATTGCAGGTAACTGCGATACAGAGGACTGGTGATTAATGGATTCCTCCCCCATGTCAGTTTCACACTGTGTCCAGTGGATCTGCAACACTGGCTGCTGATCATTTCCTGTTTCTGGACATATAATTGATATGGACATACTTAGCTGGTAGAATCCTCATGTTCATTCATGACCTGTGGAGTAGGAGCCATTATGATGGAAAAGGCCAAATGCAAGCTCCTGAAATCATGCCCCACCCTCACAAAGCCAATATAGATCATTAAAAAACAATATGGGGGCACCTGGGTGGCTCAGTCAGTTGGCCACCCAACTCTTGGTTTTGGTTTGGGGTTGTGCTCTTGGGGTAGTGGAGTTGAGCCTTGTGTGGGGCTCTGGGCTTGGTGTGGAGACTGCTTGAGATTCTCCATCTCTCCTTCTCCATCTGCCCCTCCCCCTGCTCTCTCTCTCTCTAAAATAAATAAATAAAAATAAAATCTTTCTTAAAACAAACAACAACAACAACAAAAACCAATATTGCA
>NW_023227151.1:0-786 GCF_002007445.2 Ailuropoda melanoleuca
TCCCAGCAGAGGAGCCCGATGTGGGGCTCGATCCCAGAACACCGGGATCAGGCCCTGAACCGAAGGCAGCCGCTTAACGACTGTGCCACCCAGGCGCCCCAAATGACATTTTAAAATCGTACGTATTTTTTAAAGTTTTTTAATTTTCAATATTTATTTATTTATTTATGGGGAGGTGGGGCAGAGGGAGAAGGCGAGAGAGAATCCTAAGCAGGCTCCATGCCCAGCACAGAGTCTGGTACAGGGCTATACTGGGGGCTGGGTCTCAGGACACTGACATCATGACCTGAGCCGAAATCAAGAGTCAGGCACTTAACTACTGAGCCACCCAGGTGCCCCCAAAGGTTTTTTGTTTTTTTTTTTAATTTAAGTACTTTTTACACCCCACGTGGGTCTTGAGACTCATGACCCTGAGATCAAGGGTCCCATGTTCTGACGGAGCAGCCGGGTGCCCCACAGTATGTACTTAAAGAAAAAGTTTTATTTTGCAGTAATTTTAGACTTACAGAAAAGTAAAAATACTACAGTGGATTTTATATACCTTTCACCCCACTTCCTCTAATGTTTACATCTTATATAATAACAGTACAATGATCAAAAGCAAGAAATTAATACTATTAACTAAACTATGGCTTTATATGGAGTTTGCCAGTTTTTTCACTAATGCCCCCTTCCCAGGATCCCACATTGCATTTAATTATTTCTCCTTAGTTTCCTCCAATCTTGGACAATTCCTCAGTCCTTCCTTGTTGTTCATGATTTTGTCACTATTAGGGAAAAAAAAAA
>NW_023227152.1:0-786 GCF_002007445.2 Ailuropoda melanoleuca
TTAGCACCTTTTAACAGGCTGTGGCAGCATTAGTGGTTCTTAATCTCCTGGGGTTCCCTTAGTTGTGAATTTAAACCTTAGTCCATCTGAATAGCATGTATTGTGAAAGTCTTACTTCACAGAAAAGGATCATCATTACTTGGCTGCTAATTATAAATATAAATTCAGACATCTAAGAGAAAAAAATGTCCAAAAACAAAGAAAGCTTTTGGGGGATAGCAACAAATGGAAAATAAACATTTATGGAAAAATGTACCAGATATTGTACTAGACAGTGTACCAAGTCCTGGTACTAAGAGATAAAAACAATTTTTTAACATTCTTGGGAATAAGGAATATAATAAAAATGAAAATATATAGTATTCTGAAAATTATGGGCTTTAAGAATAATCAATTATAATCTAAATAAAAGCAAGAACAAAGATTTATTTGAGGAGGTCTTTATAAGATTATGGGTGGACCTGTCAATGGCTATTTTTCCTGTGATAATATTGCTCTATGGGAGAATAATACATTGAGACCTGATATTTACACCTGGTAAATCATCATTTATTTCATCCATATTATAGGTGCTATTGAATTTTGATCAGCTGTTTGAAATCTATAATTAGAAGAAAATTTACCAATTTTTACAGAGTAAGTAGTTTCTATGTTTTAGCTTAATTTTTTTACTATCTCTGAAATATTTTTGTATGCAGTTGTATTAAATTAATTAAATTAAATTAAAATTAGGTTGGGCAGAAATATTCTGGGTTAAAGTTGAAGAAACAAGACTAGTTTTCATCC
>NW_023227153.1:0-11510 GCF_002007445.2 Ailuropoda melanoleuca
ATCTCCATGAATTTTCATGTAACTATCCTAGTAATCTGAGAGTCCAGGGGCTCTTAATGTTCTCACGTTATCTTGAGTAAATGAATCTTAGTGTGTAAGCTGCTGGGACAAGTTCATAAAGTGAGAGGGAATCAGACAAAACTCCAAAGTCTGAANAGACAAAACTCCAAAGTCTGAATCTTTAAGCACAGTACCATGCTATTTCTCAAGTAGTAAAATACCCTAAAATTGAAAAAAGGCTGGGGTCAATAGTGAACTATACCACCTTCCCTTTGGTATACTTGGTAGGAAGACTTCCTTAAGAAGACTTGTTCCATGACTTTATTGAGCACATATACTGTGCCTCAGGAATATATTATCAGAGTCCTAAGTTATGATATAGTTTTCCAGGCCAGTTAGAAGATGATATATTAACTGCAATCATATAAAAGTTTGTGAAATTATTATAGACAGGGTAAATATCTTTTCTTAAGGATGAAAGAGGAAATTTTTAAATTTCAGACTGAAGGGCTATCTCAATGTTAATCTGGAGTGATTCCTTATGTTCTTGTAAAGCAACAGTTATATATGAATTATCAGAGGTTTAAAAAAAGTTTTAATGATCTCTGTAATAAAAACATTTCTATAATTTTATTTCTCTGTCAAATTCAAAAATATCTCTTTAATTTTCATGAGACTTCATGAAATAATTGAGAATCTGAAACAGTAAAAAGTATTTCTTGACAATTTGAGGTGAAAACCTGGGATCTTTTCATCAGGACGGTGAGGCATTGCATCTTTCCCAACACTCAACTGGAGGAAAAAATGATACATATGAAAATTGTAATGCTGTCATTTCAGCTGAGTCAGCAGTGCATTCTCTTCTCTCTTTTCTGATTTCAGAAGCAGCAAGCCAATGATTGGGGGAGGAAATATTACAGAGATCACTTATTTCATCCTTCTGGGATTCTCTGATTTTCCCAGAATCCTAGCAGTGCTCTTTGTCGTATTCCTGCTGGTCTACATTTTGACTGTGACTTGGAACCTGTGCCTCATCGTGTTAATAAGGATGGACTCTCACCTCCACACACCCATGTACTTCTTCCTCAGTAATCTGTCCTTCATAGATATCTGCTATGTGACCTCTACAGCTCCCAAGATGCTCTCCACCTTTTTCCAAGAGCAGCAGACTATCACCTTTGTGGGTTGTGCTGTTCAGTTCTTTGTCTTTTCAACCATGGGACTGAGTGAGTCTTGTCTCCTGACAGCCATGGCTTATGACCGATACACTGCCATTCGTAATCCACTTCTCTATTCAGCAATCATGTCACCCACCCTCTGTATTCGGATGGTGCTGGGGTCCTATTTGGCTGGACTCTTTGCTTCTATATCTCAGTTGTGTACTGTGTTTCAGCTCCGCTTTTGTGGGCCTAATGTCATCAAGCACTTCTTCTGTGACACGCCCCAACTGTTAATCCTATCCTGCACTGACACTTTCTTTGTACAACTGTTGATTGCTGTATTCGCAATGGTCTTTGGGATAATAAATGCCCTCATTATCATGATATCCTATGGCTATATTGTCATGTCCATCATGAAGATTACTTCAGCTAAAGGCAGGTCCAAGGCTTTCAACACCTGTGCTTCTCATCTGACAGCGGTTTCCCTCTTCTATACCTCAGGTATGTTTGTCTATTTGAGTTCCAGCTCTGGTGGTTCCTCNTTCCTCCAGCTTTGACAGATTTGCATCAGTATTCTACACTGTGGTAATTCCCATGGTGAATCCGTTGATTTACAGTCTGAGGAACAAGGAAATCAAAGATGCCGTGAGGAGGTTACAAAAGCGCTGTTCCTGCTGAGGTCCTGTCCAGATTTGTCCTATTAGAAACCTTAACCCTCAGTAATGTGCACATGAATGGACTCTGACAAATTCATACTGCCTTTGGAAAAAGAAAGCTTAATTTGACACAGATAATATGCCAAGTGGACTGACAGCTGACTTGATTCAACACAAACACAATTCCTTTAAGTCCTGTAGGTTCATACTTTCACCCTACATGAGGAGTGGCCTCATTATTTATTAACAATCTGCAAGTGGGGTCTTGGTGCTCAGTCAGTTAAATGTCTCCTTTATGCTCAGGTCATGATCCCAGGATCATGGGATTGAGCCCCACATTGGGCTCTGTGCTCAATGGGGAGTCTGCTTCTCCCCTCTCACTCTGTCCCTCCTCTTGCTTTGCTCTTTCTCAAATAAGTAAAATCTTAAAAATAATCTGCAGGAATTTTAAAATGTTAAGGTTTAGAAACTTGTTACTTCTTTTCCTGAGAGATTGAGCCCTGTTCAATCTCTGACCTCTGAATGTAAAGGAGTGATACCTGACAGAGGCCCCCAGGAGTGTAGAGACCTTTTCTCCTAAATATTTTGATGCAGCGTCATCCAGACATGAGGGTGTTCGATGTTCTGTATTTCTTACCATAAGCGGAATAAATAGAGGTGATTTGCCTTTCAATAGAAACAAAGCTATACAATTGTCTTAGTTGTGTCTCCTGGAAGAGCAGTCTCAGATGGATAATGTTTGTCTAAGGCCTCTTTTGAGACCAGTCTTCTAATAAATTTGGTCACATGTCAGTCTCCAGCAGCTGTAATCTAAGGAAGCAGGAGGTAATTTATAAAGAGAAATGGAATGAAGAATGTCATCCCTTCAGTATAATTTACTTATGAGTCTGATGACTTTGTTTCTTGCTTCTAGTGTTCAGTGGGGATTTCTTTTTTTTTTTAATAAAAAATTTTTATTGTTATGTTAGTCACCATACAGTGCATCCAAAGTTTTTTAAAAAAAGATTTTATTTATTTTTTGACAGAGATAGAGACAGCCAGCGAGAGAGGGAACACAAGCAGGGGAAGCGGGAGAGGAAGAAGCAGGCTCATAGCAGAGGAGCCTGATGTGGGGCTCGATCCCATAACGCCGGGATCACGCCCTGAACTGAAGGCAGACGCTCAACCGCTGTGCCACCCAGGCGCCCCTCATCCCAAGTTCTTGATGTAAAGTTCCATGATTCATTACTTGCTTGTAACATCCAGTGCACCATGCAATACGTGCCCTCCTTAATATCCATCACCTGCCTATCCCGATCCCCCACCCTCCTCCTCTCTAAAGCCCTCAGTTTGTTTCCCAGAGTCCATAGTCTCTCATGGTTTATTCCCACTTCTGTTTTCCTCCCCCACTTTCTTCTCTCCCAATCTTCCTACTTCTTATGTTCCATAAATGAGTGAAACCATATGATAATTGTCTTTCTCTGCTTGACTTATTTCACTTAGCATTATCAGTGGGGATTTCTGATGGGAGATGACATTCAAAATCCGTATCACAGCCAGTAGCTATTTCTGAATTCTGGAACTCAAACCTCTCTCTCTTTCATTAAGTCAAGAAAATTTACCCTGGCTGACATAGCTAGTGTTTCATACTATCAAATCATCTCTAGTATTTCAAGCATCTATTCATGTTTGGTGTGAGTAGGCTTGTGTGTAAATTCAGTGCAATAATAGAGTAACTGAATATTGAATATTGCAGACAAAGAACAAATATGGAGAGCTGGTATGCTTATTTATTGTCTGTGTTCAACATTTTATATTATGCAGATTTATGGTTTTGTTTTTTGTTTTTTTTTAATGATTTTTTATTATGTTATGTTAGTCACCATACAGCACATCCCCGGTTTCCGATGTAAAGTTCGATGATTCATTAGTTGTGCATAACACCCAGTGCACCATGCAATATGTGCCCTCCTTACTACCCATCACCAGTCAATCCCATTCCCCCATCCACCTCCCCTCTGAGGCCCTCAGTTTGTTTATCTTAGTCTATAGTCTCACATGTTTCATTCCCCCTTCTGATTACCCCCCCTTTCTTTATCCATTTCTTCCCCTACCGATCATCCTAGTTCTTATGATCCATATATGAGAGAACTCATATGATAATTGTCTCTCTATGCTTGACTTATTTCACTTAGCATTATCTCCTCCAGTGCCGTCCATGTTGCAGCAAATGTTGAGAATTCATTCTTTCTGATAGTTGAGTAATATTCCATTGTATATGTGGACCACAACTTCTTAATCCAGTCCTATGTTGAGGGCATATCGGCTCCTTCCACGATTTAGCTATTGTGGACAATGCTGCTATGAACATTGGGGTGCATATGGCCCTTCTCCTCACTACGTCTGTATCTTTGGGGTAAACACCCAGTAGTGCAATGGCTGGATCATAGGGTAGCTCAATTTTTAACTTTTTAAGGGACCTCCATACAGTTTTCCAGAGTGGCTGTACCAACTTGCATTCCCACCAACAATGTAGGAGGGATCCCCTTTCTCCACATCCTCTCCAACAATTGTTGTTTCTTGCCTTGTCTATCTTTGCCATTCTAACTGGCGTAAGGTGGTATCTCAGTGTGGTTTTGATTTGAATTTCCCTGATGGCTAATGATTTTGAACATTTTTTCATGTGTCTGTTAGCCATTTGTATGTCTTCATCGGAAAAGTGCCTGTTCATATCTTCTGCCCATTTTTTGATTTGCTTATTTGTTTCTCGTGCATTGAGTTTGAGAAGTTCTTTGTAGATCTTGGATACCACTCCTTTATGTGGTGTCCTTTGCAAATATATTCTCCCATTCCGTGGGCTGTCTCTTAGTTTTTTTGACTGTTTCCTTGGCTGTGCAGAAGCTCTTTATCCTGATAAAGTCCCATAAGTTCATTTTATCTTTTATTTCTCTTGCCTTTGGAGATGTGTCGTGAAAAAGGTTGCTCTGGCCGATGTCATAGAAGTTGTTGCCTATGTTCTCCTCTAGAATTTTGATGGATTCCTGTCTCACATTGAGGTCTTTCATCCATTTGGAGTTTATTTTTGTGTATGGTGTGAGAGAGTGGTCAAGTTTCATTCTTTTGCATGTAGCTGTCCAATTTTCCCAGCACCATTTATTGAAGAGACTGTCTTTTTTCCACCGGATGTTTTTTCCTGCTTTATCAAAGATTAGTTGCCCAAAGAGCCGAGGGTCCATTTCTGGGTTCTCTATTCTGTTCCATTGGTCGATGTGTCTGTTTTTGTGCCAGTACCATGCTGTCTTTGTGATCACAGCTTTGTAGTACAGCTCGAAATCCGGCATTGTGATGCCCCCAGCTTTGTTTTTCCTTTTCAACAGTTCCTTGGAGATTCGGGGCCTTTTCTGGTTCCATACAAATTTAAGGACTATTTGTTCCAGTTCTTTGAAAAATGTCCTCGGTATTTTGATCGGGATAGCATTGAAAGTGTAGATTGCTCTGGGTAGTATGGACATTTTAACTATGTTAATTCTTCCAATCCATGAGCATGGAATATTTTTCCATCTTTTTATGTCTTCCTCAATATCTTTCAAAAGTGATCTATAGTTTCTAGGATATAGGTCCTTTACGTCTCTGGTTAAGTTAATTCCAAGGTAACGTATGGTTTTTGGTGTTATTGTAAATGGGATGGATTCCCTAATTTCTCTTTCTTCAGTCTCGTTATTCGTGTATAGAAATGCAACTGATTTCTGGGCATTGATTTTGTATCCTGCCACCTTACTGAATTGTTCTATAACTTCTAATAGTTTGGGAGTGGATTCCTTTGGGTTTTCCATATAGAGTATCATGTCATCTGCAAAGAGAGACAGTTTGACTTCTTCTTTGCCGATTTGGATACCTTTGATCCCTTTTTGTCTTCTGATTGCTGTTGCAAGGACTTCTAGTACTATGTTGAATAATAGTGGCGAGAGTGGGCATCCTTGTCGTGTTCCTGATCTTAAGGGAAAGGCTTCCAGCTTTTCCCCATTGAGAATAATGCTTGCAGTAGGCTTTTCATAGATGGCTTTTATGAGATTGAGAAATGTACCCTCTATTCCTACACTCTGAAGGGTTTTAATCAGGAAAGGATGCTGTATTTTGTCAAATGCTTTTTCTGCATCAATTGAGAGGATCATATGGTTCTTGAGTCTTTTCTTGTTGATATGATGTATCACATTGATTGATTTGCGAGTGTTGAACCATGCTTGCATCCCAGGTATGAATCCCACTTGGTCATGATGGATAATCCTTTTAATGTACTGTTGGATTCTATTAGCAAGGATCTTGTTGAGGATTTTGGCATCCATATTCATTAGAGAAATCGGTCTGTAATTCTCCTTTTTGAGGGGGTCTTTGCCTGGTTTGGGGATCAAGGTAATATTAGCCTCATAGAATGAGTTTGGTAGCTTTCCTTCTGTTTCTATTTTTTGAAATAGCTTTAGGAGAATAGGTATTATTTCTTCTTTGAATGTTTGGTAGAATTCCCCAGGAAAACCGTCTGGGCCTGGAGTTTTATTATTTGGAAGGTTGTTTATCACTGACTCAATTTCTTCATAGTTAATTGGCCTATTTAAGAAATCTATTTCTTCCTGTTTCAGTCTTGGTAGTTTATAGGTTTCCAGGAAGGCCTCCATCTCTTCCAGATTGTTTAGTTTTTTGGCATATAGCTGTTGATAAAAGTTTCTAATAATCCTTGCAATTTCAATGGTGCTGGTCGTGACCTCTCCCTTTTCAGTCATAATTTTAATAATCTCAGTCCTTTCTCTTTGTTTTTGGACAAGTTTTGCCAGTGGTCTATCAATTTTATGGATTCTCTCAAAGAACCAGCTTCTAGTCCTGTTGATCTGCTCTACTGTGCTTCTGGTTTCTAATTCATTGATTTCTGCTCTAATCTTGGTCAACTCCTTCCTTGTCAGTGGGTTAGGCCTGTCCCTCTGTTGCTGTTCCAGTTTCTTGAGGTGAGAATATAGAAACTGCATTTTAGATTTTTCTATTCTTTTGAGTGAGGCTTGGATGGCTATGTATTTCCCCCTTAGGACTGCCTTTGCAGTATCCCATAGGTTTTGGACCGTTGTGTATTCATTCTCGTTGGTCTCCATAAATTGTTTAATTTGTTTTTTGATTTCCTGGTTTATCGAGTCATTCTTGAGCAGGATGGTTCTTAGCCTCCAAGTGTTTGAGTTTCTTCCAGGTTTTTCCTTGTGGTTGAGTTCCAATTTCAGAGCGTTGTGGTCTGAGAATATGCAGGGGATAATTTCAATCTTTTGGTATTGGCTGAGACCTGTTTTGTGTCCCAGAGCATGATCTATTCTTGAGAATGTTCCATGGGCATTTGAATAGAATGAGTATTCTTTGGTTCTGGGGTGTAGTGTTCTATATATATCTATGAGGTCCAACTCGTCGAGTATGGCATTCAAAGCCTTTGATTCTTTGCTTAGTTTTTGCCAGGGTGTTCTGTCTATTTCTGATAGTGGGGTGTTGAGGTCCCCTACTATTACTGTGTTCTTATCTATATGTCTCTTTATTTTGGTTAAGAGTTGGCTTGTGTATCTTGCTGCTCCCCTGTTGGGGGCATATATATTAATAATTGTCATATCCACTTGTTGAATACTTCCTTTAAGAATAATATAGTGCCCTTCTGTATCTCTCTCTATGGCCTCTAGTTTAAAATCCAGTCTATCTGATATGAGAATTGCTACTCCAGCTTTCTTTTGAGGTCCATTTGCGTGGAAGATGGTACTCCATCCCCTTACTCTAAGTCTGAATGCATCTTTGGGTTCAAAATGAGTCTCTTGTAGACAGCAAATGGATGGGTCATGTCTTTTTATCCAATCTGCAACCCTGTGGCGTTTTATGGGAGAGTTTAAGCCATTTAGATTGATAGAGATTATTGACAGATATGATTTTAATGATGCCATTTCTCTTTAAAGTCTTTGTATCGGTTGTGACTTGCTGCTCTGTATCACTCTTGGGGCCTTTTTACCTTTATAGAGCCCCCCTTAATATCTCCTGTAGGGCTGGTTTCGTGGTTACGAAATTGGTTAATGATTGGCGATTTTGGAACGTCTTTATTTCTCCATCAATTCTGAATGACAGCTTTGCTGGATAAAGGATCCTTGGCTGCATGTTTTTCTCTGAAAGAGCTTTAAAAATGCCCCCCCAAGCCTTTCTCTCATTCCAGGTCTCTGTAGACAGGTCTGACGTAATCCTGATACCTTTGCCTTGGTACGTGAGAAATTTCTTTGCCCTGGCCGCTTTCAATACTGTATCCTTGGATCTAATATTTGCGAATTGCACTATGACATGCCGTGGCGTAGGTTTGTCCTGGTTGAGCTTGGATGGGGTCCTCTCTGCCTCTTGGACACGAATGCTTGTTTCCCTTGCTAGATTAGGGAAGTTTTCAGCTACAATTTGTTCAAATATCTCTTCTAGACCTCTGTTTTTCTCCACCCCTTCAGGGATGCCGATGATTCTGACATTGGATCGTTTCATAGAGTCAGTAATCTCCCGTAATCTACATTCGTGGGCGTGGATTTTTTTAAGACCAGCTTCTATTTTCGTTTTTTCTTCTACTAACCCATCCTCCAATTCGCTAACGCGTTCCTCTGCCTCGGTGACCCTGGCCGTCAGAGCCTCTAGTTTTGACTGTATTTGGCCCACTGAGTTTTTAATTTCTGTCAGATTCGCTCTCATTTCTGCCCTTAGGGATTCTATATTCTCAGCAACGCTTTCTCTGATGCTTTTTTCAAGTTTACTCATCATCTTGACCATTGTTGCTCTGAATTCCATTTCTGATAATTGGGATACATCCATATGTATTAATTCTGTGGCAGAGTCCACAGACTCATTATCTTTTCTTTGTTGAGGGGGACTTCTCCTTCTCGTCATTCTGATGAGGAGAGATTGCGGGGTTGTCCAGAGCCCAAATTATAACCTGGGACCCAGACCGTGTGCCCTTGTTTTATAGAGATCTTAGGGATGTGGGCTTCTTCTTTAAAGATTTTATTTATTTATTTGAAAGAGACAGACAGACAGGAAGAAAGGGAACCCAAGCAGGGGTCTGGGAGAGGAGGAAGCAGGCTCCCAGGCTGAGAAGCCCGATGATGGACTCCTTTCCGGAATGCTGTGATCACGCCCTAGTTAGAAGACAGGCGCTTAATGACTGTGCCACCCAGGCACCCCAGGATGTGGGCTTCTTGATTTTTCAGCCTGCATTCTGGGGGAGTGGCCTCCTGCACCGATACTCAGGAAACCCTGTTTGGGTAGAGTCTGCGTGTCCCCTGCAAGGGGGATGGGGATGGGCACGTTGTGTGCTGATATTTCCAGGCTTTTGTTCTCTGGCGGCTTTCCTTTGCAGTCTGCTGTGCCTTTTCTGAGAGTCAGAGCAGCAGCGGCCAAAATTCAGCCTCTGTCACAGAACAGAGGGATTGCGGCCCGTTCTCCACTGATGTTCTGGCCACTTTAACTCTGTTTCTGTTGGTGCTGCACCACCCTGCAGCATCCCGGGCTGTGCACCCCACACCTGGCATCCAAGCCCTCCCTTCCTGGGCCAGTGCGACTCTGTCCTTTGTGTTTCTAACACCACCAGCCGCCAGCTGCCCCGCACGCTGCCGGAGCTCCCGGTCTCAGTGTGCTGACTTGCGGGTGCTGTCCGCGAGTCCGCCCTATCCCCCATGCAGGTGACCCGCCAGCTGCCAGCTGCCCCGCGTGCACTCCCATAGCTCCTGTTCTCAGTCTGGATCCAGTGAGCACACCGGAGTTCCGGAGTTCCATGAGATGCTCGTGGCGGGCGCTCCCAGCTCATGGTCTCAGTCTGCTGTCTCGAGGGTGTGGATCTGCAGTCCGCCTGTTCCCCGGTGCCAGTGGCCTGCCAGCCACCAGCCGCTAGCCGCCCCGTGCGTGCTCCCATAGCTTCCGGTCTCAATCTGGATCCAGTGAGAACACCGGAGTTCCAGAGTTCCATGAGATGCTTGGTGGCGCGTGCTCCTGGATCAATGTCTCAGTCTGCTGTCTCAAGGTTGTGGTCCGCGGTCCGCCTGCTCCCCTGTGCAGGTGGCTACCACTTCCCGGTGCCTGGACATGGCGGCTCTCTCCCCCTTCTGTTTATCTTCCAATATCTGTGCCGGTTTCACGGCTCCCCGCTTCGTACTTCAATACTCAGTGCTGGAGATGTTCATTTGTAGAGATCCAGATGTATCTTCCTGCGTCTAAGGTTGATTCCGTGGATGTTCATGTTGGTCTGGTTCCTATGCAGCTCAACTCAGGGGACTGGCTGAAAAAGGGATCCCCTACTCCTCCGCCATCTCAACCTACTGTTGTTTTTCTGATCTTTATTCCATTTATTTCCACTCTGATCTTTGATATTTCCTTTCTTCTGCTAACTTTGGCTGTGTTTGTACTTCTTTTCCTAGTTCCATGAGGTAAAAGGATAGGTTTTTTATTTGAAATCTTTCTCTTTTCTTAGTATATGTATTTATCCCTGTAAACTTTCCTCTTAGAAGTGCTTTTGTAGAATCCTGTAGGTTTTTCTGTGTTGTGTTGCCATTTTCATTTGTTTTGAGATGTTTTCTGATTGCTTTTTGATTTCTTCTTTGACCCTTCAGTTGTTCAGGAATGTGTTGTTTAGTTTTCACATGCTTGTCAGTTTTCCAGTTTTCCTCTTTTTGATTTCTAGCTTCATAACAATGTGGTTGGGAAAGATACTTGGCATGACTTCAGTCTTCTTGAATCTGTGAAGACTTGGTTTGTGTCCTATCATACGATTTATTCTGACAAATTTTCATTGTGCACTAAGAAGGATGTTCTCTGGTGCCATTGGATAGAATGTTCTATATACGTCTGTCAGAGACATCTGGTGTAATGTTTGGTTTTGTCCAAAATTTCCTTATTGATTTTCTGCCTGGATGATCTCTCTATCACTGATAGTGGGGTATTGAAGTCTCCTACTATTATTGTATTGCTGTTTCTCCCTTCAGATATGTTAATATTTGCTTAATATATTTGGCCCTCTGATATTGGGTGCATGTATTTATGATCGTTATGTCTTCTTGATGAATTGACCCTTTTATTATTATATAATGACCTTCCTTGTTTCTTATTTCCACCTTGGCTAAAAGTCTGTTTCGTGTGATGTAAGTATAAGCCCTGCCTTCTTTTGGTTTCCACTTTTTTCATCTTCTCACCTGTAGCCTGTGTGTCCTTACAGCTGAAGCTGGAGTTTCTTCTAGGCAGCATATACTTGGGTCTTGTTTTTTGTTTTTTTGTTGTGCCTTTGGTTGGTGAATTCAATGTATTTACATTTAAGATACCTACTAATATGTTATCTTACCATTTTGTTGTTCCATTGTTTGTTTTCCTGTTTCCTCCTAACTTTGTGAATTGGTCGTTTTTCTGGTGGTATGCTTTGATTCCCCTTTCTCTTTTGTGAATCTAACAGTAGGTTTTTGGTTTGTGGTTACCACATGGCTCCCGTAAAATGTCAATTAAAATAATCAGTTTTAGGGGCACCTGGGTGGCACAGCGGTTAAGCGTCTGCCTTCAGCTCAGGGCGTGATCCCGGCGTTATGGGATGGAGCCCCACATCAGGCATCTCTGCTATGAGCCTGCTTCTTCCTCTCCCACTCCCCCTGCTTGGGTTCCCTCTCTCACTGGCTGTCTCTATCTCTGTCAAATAAATAAA